>NW_027187391.1:61554859-61567883 GCF_028583685.1 Petaurus breviceps papuanus
CTGGAGGAGAAAGTGAAGCTGAGGACTTTGTACAACTCTTCCTTACTACAAACCAATTCATGTACAAATCAAAACATCACCTATCATCCACTATTTTGACCCAAGATTGTGATGTCATTTGTTCTCTTTGAAAACAAAGGATGAATAATAGTTATATTAACAATAATAGATTTTATGTAACTTAAAGTTAAATTATGAATTTCTTATTAAAAGCATTCAGAATCCTATAATAATTATTGTATTCTTAACTGATTGAGGGAAAAGGACATGGATATATTCCAGCAGTGGAAGTCCATAAAAGCACTGCAAGAAAATAATAAATAAATAAAATTTCAAATTGTTGCTAAATAATAGAGTAGCTCATCTCAAAGCACTTTTATGTATGCCATTTTCCCTCGTTCTCCAATAAAAATCTATTTCAGTGGCAAGCAGATGACCCTGATATGTCTAATATGGAAAAGGCTCAAGAATGAGACCAGCTTCAGTGAGATTTACCACTGGAGTGCTGACTACCATTGGGTCATAAATTTACAGCTGGAAGACATCTCTTTAGACTTACATTGTTCAATCCTCTCATTTTACAGTTAAGGAAATTGAAGACCTGAGATGGTAAGTGACTTGTCCAATACCACGCGAATGATGTGACAGAGTTTGGATTTGAAGTCAGATCTTTTGACAAGAAGCAGTCTTCTTTCCATTATTACCAGCCATTTGTTTATTTATTGATGTATTTATTTAGGTCAATGAAAATCATCAAGATGGTCTACCAAGGCATAGAGAAGGTTGTAATTTGCATTATGAAGACTATGCCTACATTAATACAGTTTTTTAAAGAACTGAGGTATTCTCATCAATACCTACTCAGAAAAATGTTTGAAAGCCTTTATTCCACAGTGACAGAGAATATGGTGATATTAGGTGACTTTTTAATTTTTTCCTTAAAGTATCTTTTAAAGTATTTTTCTTAAAATATGTGAATTTAACCTGCAAGATTAACAAAGGATTACTAGTAGTATTTCGATTTTGTAGAATGGAAAGATGAAATTAAATCTTGACTTTTACAATGTTTCCCTGTGTGTCTGGATTAGACAGGATTAGAATTGAAACTGTTGAGATCATTTGGGAGGGTTTAACTTAATCTATTGGGTTTCCTTGAATCGGTTTTAAAACTGTTAGGAAGTCTTTGGGACAATCACAGGTATTTTGAACCAGAAGAAACTTTAGAGATCATTTAATCCAATCCCATTCATCTAATATTTGAGGAAACTAAAACCCAGTGAGGTTAGGTGTTTTGGCTAAGGTCACACTGGTAACAAGGAGCAGGGCTGTGATTCATAATCAGGTCCCTGACTCTTAAGTCCTTGCTATGATAACAAAAGTATTTATGAAGAGGTAGCAATGGCTTGCCAGTAGGAGAATAATTTTATTTACTATTTTATTTTGTTTACACAGCACAATATAATCCAAAGCATCATCACATTAATTTCTATCAGCTACCAGAAATGTGATTGCTTCCCAGAGAGTGTAACTCATTTAAAAGTCTCTCCCCATAGTATTTGAAGTTATATCATGGAAAGATCTCCAATAAAACTTTACCCTGATAGTTTTAACATCATCATGCCTTAGGCTTCTGTTGCAGTATAACTTCAGGTAATAGGATAGCTTTGTCTTTACTTGAGGACCATGTATGCAATTTGTCATGGGAGTCTAACTCAATTACATTTTCTATTTCACAAGATGAAGTGTTACTATGATAGGTCTTTAATTCTTTAATAGTATGTTTAATTTTTTTTTTTAAACGGGGACTGAAGGAGTGTTATCTACCTGTAAACTAGCTTTGCATGGTGATTTGCAGAAACATGGCTACCAAATATTATGTTGAATTTTATCTCTGAGTAATAAGTTCCTTTAACAATTTTTAGCTTTTAAAATCCCACCTCCACATGAGCTTCTGAAAATTTCAAATGTGTAAGCCACTTATTAGTTTGATACATAAAATTATTTTTAATTCTAAAAAAAGTTCCACACCATTCACTTCCTTTGAATTGTGACTTTATACCAGACCTGCACTCACATATTGACAGCAGGTAGGGCCCAAAATTAAAATAACGCTAAACTTCTTTGGACCATAGTAGTTTTTTTTTTAGCGACTCATTTTCCAAGTAAAGGTATAATTAATGATTAAACTATTTTGTAAATAAGCCATATTAAAAAGGGAAATTTCAATTAATTACATTTATTTCTTAAGGTTTTTATTTTTATATTATTTTTTATTTATCATGAAATCACATTAATGTTAAAATATTACTTTGCTAAACAATACAAGTTTTAACATGTTTCTCATATTTTTTTACTATTTACATTTAAAACAACGGAAAACATAGATGTGACTCTTGCTCTTCTCTGACTAGAGACAGACTGACAATGGTTGGTTGCTGCACATCACATGACAAACAGTAGACAGAGCAGTAGCAACACACCTGCCAAGTTACCTGATGGGAACAATAGGGACTAATGGAAGGCAGGTTGAGCAGCACCTGCACAAAGCTCTCATAGTTACATATTTACTTCCTTTTATAGCCTTTATATTTTTCACAGGCCACCTGAAAGCCTTTGGCATGCTGCAAGTGGCTTGCAGGCAGTATGTTTTGTCAGCCTGATCTATACAATGTCCTGTCAGTAACAATTGTGATTTTTTTTTTGTCAGATTGAATAGGATCATAATAGTATAACTAAATAAATATATAAATAAATTAAAATAATATATAAAATATATAATTAAAAATAAATCACAAATAATCTTGGAGATCGATCCCAGAAACCATTGGTGATGTATTTGCAGTATCTCCTTGACTAATTCATGCCTGTCATATATTGCTTTTCTACAGAATATCAGTGTTCATTTTTTGTTTTTTTTTTTTTTTGGGGGGGGGGAATCTAACTTTTCAGTTTGTCAAATATTGAAAAGAATTGACCTAGCCTGGTAAATTCAAGGGAAATTACCTTTACCAATTCAGCATCTAGTCTTAAAAGAGTTGACAGAAGCACTTGCAGTTTAAAAAACTCCTCCAGGGTGAAATAGCCAGCATGCTTCTGAGTTGTATGCATATAGGAAACAATTTAACTTGAACCCAAAAATGGCTTCCAGACTCAAAAAGAGACAACTGGGTGGCATAGTAGAGATAGAGTGGTGGGCCTGTACTGAGAGGGATTTGAGTTAAAACTTAATCATGGACACTTACTAGCTGTGTGATCTTGGCATATAATAGATCCTTAACACATACTTCTTTCATTCTTGTGTGCCTTTCCCCCTTCCAAACAAGATCTTGCTATGCAAAATGCAGTCTCTACAATTGTAGTTACCATTGTAGTTACTATGACATTGATCAAAAATGTTATAATTTATTTCTAAAAAATAAATCCCTACCTTATGGCAAATGTTGACAAATATATTTGTGAAGATATGTGTGTGTTTAAGTTTCATATGATGCTCTTTGTGAATTTTCCCTTTGAAAATCAAGAATTGTTACTTATACAATCCCTATGTGAATGTAGTACGTGGTGGTACTTACTGTCAAAGAAAATGGAATCTCAGTAGTTGGAAAGTATTTTGCTATGAACTGCACTAGATATGAGAATCAGGACCAGGCAGGTGAGTCTGATTTCAAAAATAGTTCACGGTTATTGTTTCATTGTGATTATTCTGGAGGCTTTTATTTTAATCAGAGCATTGTGAGTAGCATTCTCTCCATGTTTCTTCTGAAAACTCTAATTCTGCAGCATCTAATTGTCTAATAATACTATAGGAGTCTCAGATCTTAGATTTCAATGGAATTCTAATCAGTGCTTGTCTTTTGTCTGATCTAGTAATTAAAACATAATTTTCATTGTTTTATAAAAAAGCCTTTTGTATATTTTTTCATCAACACTCAAAGTAAACGATGTATGTGAATATTCTTTATTGTAGTTTTTCTTAGTGACATTAAAATGTGACCCTTGTATAAAAGTGATGGTTATTTTTAAAATATTAATATATTTTTGTAATATTTTAAAAAATATTTTAATATTTTAAAAATATTCACATCTCTGACATTGCAGGCAAAGAACAACATCACAAAATCTCTGAGCTTGAAGGGGAAGAGGAAGAGGAAAGGTAAAGATGGGGGCAGCTGGTGGTGCAACAGATCATTGGTCCTGGAATCAGGAAGAACTGCGTTCAAATACATCCTTAGAGAATTACTAGCTGCATGACCCTGTAAAGTAACTTAACCTCTGTTTGCCTCAGTTTCCTCAACTATAACATAGGGTTACTAATAGTATCTATCTTGCATAGGTTGTTGTGAGTATAAAAAAGAAACTAGGAAACCTCTCTGGCCAAAGAAACCAACTTTTATTAAGAGAAACAAAGGTAGGGTCTACAGTTCGCTCAGTGTGGTCTGAGACTCTGAGATATAGAATTCAGTTATTTATAGGTCTCTTGATTCATACATGGTGCACCAAATCCTCTAGAATCTGATTCATGCAAGATTGCATCTTGTGGGTTGTTGTGTACTAACTTTGTGACATCTTAACTTTGTACTTTCCATGATATTTCAATTAGTCCTTTGATGTCTCAATTAGACCTTTACAAGACTTTCTTACTTTCTTATTTGAATATAAACATATTAGATAAATAGATAAGATAGATACCATTGTTATGGTCACATAATTAAGATATATACTTTATAGTAATTTAGTTACACTTATAAGGTTAACTAACACAGGGATTTCCCTGGTACTATATCATAGTTTGGTTACACACAGGTTTTTGGTTATTTTTTTTCCCTACCTGGAACTATGCCTTTACTATAAATCACATGGTTAATTTTTATCCTAATGATTATAGTTGATAAATGATTATCAAGGCAATACAGAGCAATGCACTCAAGGCATTAATTATTGGTCTTTTTCCTTTCAATTACCTCCTCCCATCATTTTCTCACTTTATTGAGAATTGGATTAATTACAGTTTAAGTATAACATAGAATTCTATAGATGGTAATGACATAAAACTGGAGGGGGCAATTCCCTACTAAGGCACAAAATTACAGAAAGTTTTCTTCTGAAACAACAGATGGGTGGCTTATAGCTGAGGTGACTTTGGATGGAAGGCCTGCAGTTCAGGTGGTTCTGGATGAGTTGAGGTTCAAAAAGGCAGGAGATGCTGGAACATGAGGATTAGTAGGAAGAAAGGGTCATCAACAGATACAAGTGGCCAGGGTCATTAGAAAAGTAAAAGTAATTGATTTTTGGCTCCTTGGGTGATTTAATTAAAAGAGAGAATAGCAAAATTAAATTGGTCAAGAGAGAAAAATGAGGAAACTTATTGTTATTATCAAAGGTGTAATAGATAATGGGATGATATCAAGATTAAATGTAGATGTTCTGAATGACATATTATTGCAGTTAAAGGAAAAGCTCATTTGAAAAAAAAAAACACCTAGACACTTTAACAGTAATTGTAAATGACTTCAATTTGCTTTTTTCATACTAATCTTAGAGAAATACCAATATGGAATATAGTCATAAATGATAAGAATAAAATGTTAAAAAAAATTTAAATGATGAACTTTTAGCATGAGAATCTGCAGGACTATAACTACTTTTTAAAGTTGCATGGAACCTCTACATAATTTGAATATGTGGTGGAGCATGAATAGCTCATAAAAATAAATATTAAATATATTATTTACAAACAATAATGCAATAAAACTAGTCACTAAAAATATGAGCAACAGAAATACATGAAGGTTAAGTATCAAATAATATTATAGTAAGAAGACAGCACAAGAACATTTGTAGTATCAAACTAAGTCAGCAAAAGAAAAAATATTTCTTTGAACATAAATAAAATGTAGAGAGAAGGCAGACAAATGAAGTGAGTATGCAACTAAAAATAAACACAACAATCTCAAAATAAGAGCAAAAGATATTTTTAGAAATGAAAAGAAAAAAAATTGAACACAAAAGAAAAATGAATCGATAAAATAAAGAACAATTCTGACATATTTTGGTTGTGTGACTCAAGCAAGTCACTTAACCTTTCCTAGTGTAAGAAAAATGAGATTTACTTATTGCCATCAGTGAATCAAAAATCGATTGAGTTGAGAATTTTGAAGCTACATTGTAATTGTGTTGGGTTTGGGGCTAAATAACATATCCAAGATAATAATATGGATGATCTAAAATATGACTTCAAAAATATATTGCTATGTAAAATCTCTGAGATATTGCGAAATGTTGTTACAGAGGTCACTTCCCTATTGAATTGCTAAAGTAAATAAATGTTATTTGGCTAAAGGAAGTTTAGTAGCTTATGAATTGGGCTACTAAAACATAGTGAAATTGTTAAAGGAAAGCTAATAATTATTCAATGAGTTATATTCTCCTCCAAACTAGCTTCCTAAAAAGAAAAGTATTTCAAATTGTGTTTTCAAATGTTTTTTTTCAAATTTCAGGAAGTAATGATATCATATTTCACATAATTCAATTAATTTCAATTTCAAAAGAAAAATTCAAATTTGTCAAATTTTCAAATTTATATAATACATATAATTTCAAATTTCACCTCATTTAAATTTATTAAAGGATGGTTCACAGCATATCAAGTAATTTTTAATTCAAATTTCATTCAAATTGTCAAATTAATTCAAAAGGTAGGTTTCAAATCCCAAAAAGTGAATTTTTAAAGGTGGTATATATGCTATTGCAAATTCATACTTCTTTTAAGCTTCAGATCTTAAGCCTCAACCAGGCTAGTGATTTGATCTACACTCCTGATTTGGGCATATTAACATAGTTAATTTGGAGGTATTCAAATGGGATATGGGCCAAAGGATATCCTCCAAAAGTTACTTTCCTAAAAGCATGCTGGTCATAAGAATGACATGTGTAACAGAAAGCACATACACCATTCATTGGTGACAGAGGAGAAAATTGGGGCTACCCATATTTGGTTGATTGTGTCTACCATTCCCAAAATGACCCACTTTGTGAGTTGAAAGGTAAGTTTGTAAAAAGCATCTAACACAGTGCCTGACAAATAATAGGCACTGTATAAATGCTTATTCTCTTCCCTTCCTTTTGCAGGCAAAGAACAGAATTTCAATATCTCTGAGCTACAAGGGACCTTAAAGGCCAGTTAGTCCTAGCTGAGAAAGCATCTCTTCTAACAACTTTCCTTACAAATGACCATCTAAATTCCATTTGAATCTAGCATAATATAGAATATTTACCCTAGAATCAGAAGACTGGTGTTCAAATACTGTCTCTGATGCTTATAACCTACATTAACCTTGGTTAAGTTCCTTTACCTTGCTGGGCCTAAATATTCTTAACAGTATAATGAAGGGAATTTATTAGATGGCTTCTTGAGTCACTGTAAGCTGTAATTCTATAATATGGTGAGAGAGAAATCATTCCCTCTTTAAGAAGTACATTACACTTTGGACATCTCTAATTGCTCCTACAAAAATCTGCCATTTCCCAACTTGTAGTCATTTTTCCTAGTTCTACCCTTGGGGCCAAGTAGAATAATTATAATCCCTCTTTCATTGATAAAACTTCAAATATTTAAAAATATCCCATCATGCTCTCCCTAAAATTTATACAGGATAACTAACCACAATTTCTTCATA
The DNA here is from genome assembly GCF_028583685.1 of Petaurus breviceps papuanus. Lineage (NCBI taxonomy): Eukaryota > Metazoa > Chordata > Mammalia > Diprotodontia > Petauridae > Petaurus > Petaurus breviceps. The sequence continues at coordinate 61,562,536 of NW_027187391.1, forward strand.
GGACTTCATTTGGTGTTATGTCCAGAGAGGAGATACAACTTCCATCTGGGTCATTTAGAGCTAGCAAGAAGCAGTGCTGACTGGGAACTCCACCCTCTCCCCATCTAGTCTCCACCATCATCATAGATCTCCCCACCTCGATTTTCTGCTTTAGACTGTGCTGAGAGGCTGCTCACACACACACACACACACACACACACACACACACACACACACACACACACACACACACACACAGAGTCTCATCCATTAACACTGTGAACTTGGTGCCTCACCTTGGTCTCTCAGCCCAAAGAAAACACAAATTTTCATCGGTTGATTGAGTGATTCCTCTGGACCCACATCCCCATCCCTTCACGTATTGTACATACATAAACATAAAACATGTGAACATATGATACTAGCTGGTTGCATGGTTTTAGTTGTTGCAACTGCTCTGAGAAATCTAGATAAATGAGAATATTCACAACAAGAGATTCAAAGAGAATCAGTTTGCTATTCTTGGAGGTAGGATTAGAAATGAGAGCTCTTGACCAAATTGTTGCATAGTTCTATGTCTAGATTGCTTTCTTCTTGCACAATACAGTTTAGATGGAGAGTTTTGACATGTAGATACTTTCCATGTGAGTAAGAGAAAACTAATCTGACTGGAATGACCCTACTGCCCTGGCCCCACAGGATACACACATGCCAAGGCTCATAAACACAGACACTGGACATCACCCTAACCCTCCAGTGTCTTACTGTATTGACATAGTTGGGTTAAGTTATCCATATCCCTATTCCTTATTTCCTTTTCCTTTTTTGAAAATATCCTCATTTAATTGGTCCCAGAAAAATACTATCTTTCCCTATGAATGATAGTTTCCTATAGCTACCTATGGGCATTCTCCTAGTAGTGTCAGTCAACATTTTGTCTAGAATTCTCAATAATTTTGAACCCAGAGGGACTCTGGGACTTATAAGGCAGATAGGTGGTACAGTAAATAGAATACTGGGAATGGAGTCAGAAATCCTAAATCTAAACCCAGCCTCAGAAATTTCCTAGGTATATAATCCTGGGCAAGTCATTGACCCTCTGCCTTTGTTTCCTCCACTGTAAAATGGGGATAATAATAGCACCTACCTCACATGAGTTATTATGGGGATAAGATGAAATAATATTTATAAAGCACTTAGCACAGTGACTGATACATAAAAAAACTTAATTAAGCCTTCCTTCCTTTTTTCCTCTCTCCCTGCTTCCCTTCCTTCCTTCCTTCCTTCCTTCCTTCCTTCCTTCCTTCCTTCCACCAGAATACCAAAGCCATTGCACAGATCTGCATCTAAAAGTCACTACCTTGTTTGCTGCCTTCACCTGGAAGCTGGGGTCATTGGGAGCTGTATATCTAGATGGTTACCTATTAACATCTGTTCTCTTCCCTTTGTGGGTGGTTGATGTTATTTATCCTTCATTTTCAAAGAAGAGCATCATGATGTTGGGGTAAAATGGTGGGTGATGGGTCATATCTTGACTTGCACATTAAATAGATTTAAGTGAGGTAGAACTGCATATTCATCAGACTCTCTATTCCAGAGTCTTCGAAGTCTGGTAGCAGTTCAAAAGGCTAGTGATGGTTCTGGATGCAGTGAATGACCTTGGTGTCTTTGATGTCTGACCAAGCTCTAAGAGCTCTACCGTGCCTGTTTCAACTGCCTTAATGGTCATTGGAACAAATTGTGCTCATTCACCCATTCTTCAGGGGCAAGTCTTCATGTGCTTGGGGTAGATATCTCCCTGACTCAAAAATGGGGAAATGTCAGTCACAGGGGAGGACTAGCATCTCTGGTATGAGGACTTGTTGAGCCCTTTTCAGGATTGCTCATCTACCTTTGGGCTCCACCTGTCACCCAGCCCTCACCTGTGGCTCCAAGAAGCTGTTGAATGCATAGCAGCCACACCCTGATAAAACTATCTCAGCAGATAGGTTAAACTAGGTTGTGTATGATAATACAGTTTTGTTAACTTCTGTCTCTGGCAAGGCTCTGCTTCTCTTCATCCAAACTTTCCTGAAACTACAATATACTGCTTATTTCATGTGAAATCTATTAGAACTGGATTTACTTCATGACGAATTATCCTTCAAAGAAATATAGCTGAAATATCCCATTATACTAATAATTGTAAATGTTATAAAGCTTGAACAGAAATACAAAACGATGATTTGTTACTTCTTACTACACCATTTCATTAAAGGCCTTTTCTTTCTGTTTTGTTTTGAAGGGGATGCAACTACTTAATGATATTCTGAATAATGAGTGGCCATAGAACCAATTATAGAAACAATAAATAACTATGTAAAAAAATAATGACACCAATGAGAGTATCCTAAAATTTATGAGATGCAGCTAGAGCAGCCTGCTGGAGAACATTTTTCTCTCTGAAAGCATAATGGATAAGCTAGGTGGTATAGTACATAGAATACTGGACTTGGAGTTGGCAAGGGCTCAGTGCAAATGGGACCTCAGACATTCACTGGCTAAGTGATTCCAAGCAAGCCATTTCACCTCTTTCTGCCTCAGTTTTCTCATCTGTAAAAATGGGATAAAAAGAGTACTTATCTCTAGGGTTATTGTGGGGATTAAATGAGATAATCTTTTTCAAGTGCTTTGCAGATTTTATAGTATGGAAATGCCACATGTTATAAAAGCATGCTATTCTGAAGGTCATGAACTAAGAGGGGAGTTAGATCATTTCTCTGTGCTGTGGTTTTTGAGGTTTTGAGGTATGCTGCAGGGTCATGGCCTTGCCAAATAGTGTTGCTTTATTGCATCATATGTGTTAAGGCCCTTGTGAAGACATTTCTCACCTTCTTAGTCACCTTTAGATTGAATGATACAGGGAAAACTATTTAGAAACTTTGTTCTAAGTCCCATCCTACATCAGAAGAACCATTTTGGACAATTGTATGAGCTACTTTCTGGGTTGAATTATACCCATGCTCCATAACCAGACTGTACTTTGCCTCATAATACATTAGAGCAATTTGGTTTTTCTTTTCATATTTTTTACCAGAGGCTGCTGTCTTCTGTTTGCATTATTTTGCTGATGACTCTAAATCAACACTTTGCTGATCAGCTATTTCTGCTTATTGCCATCTTAAAATACTACATTTCCTAGGAACAGCAGTTATATTTAGAATGTCTTCATCATAATAAAGCAAAAGAATGCATAAACTTGCAAGATGAATATTCAAGTATGAAATGTCAAGGATATATTATTAGAATTACTCTTTTTAATTTTCACTCTAATGCACTGCTCTAGTTGGCAAACATTTAGGTTTTACTACTGAGCTTTGTTTGTAATGGCAACTCTCTAGATCAAGCCCTTTGATCCTTGACTGCTCCAAAGATCATAAGCAAAATAAAAACAAAAACCATTTAAAAGCCATCTGCATTAACCACCACTGCTATTGTGAGCACAAGAATAATAGCCATTGTTTATGAAGCAAAGCACATGTTAGCTCATTTGATTCTCACAAAAATGCTGTGCCATAGTTACAATTATTGTACCTGTTTTACAGACAAGGAAACTGAGACTGAGAGAGGGGAAGTGATTTGCCCGTGATCACACAGCTAATAAAATTTGAGGCAGGATTTGAAGTCAAGGTTACCTAGCTGCCTCAATCATACAGTAAGTAGAAATGAACTTTGGAAATCATTTAAAGAAGGTCAGTTTATAAGCTGTTGGATCATTGAGAGTGAGCATTTCACGTTTATAGCTGAGGATTAGCTAGGTGGTGCAGTAGAGAGATTGCCAGGTCTGAAGTCAGGAAGACTACTTCTGAGTTCCAATCTGTTCTCATATACTTATCAGCTATGTGACCATGGGCAAGTCACTTAACCCTGTTTTGCCTCAGTTTCCTCAAATAGCAAATGAGTTGAAGAAAGAAATGGCAAACCACTCTATTATCTTTGCCAAGAAAACCCCAAATAGGGTTATAATGAATTAGATACAACTTGAGCAACTGAGCAACAAAATTGAAATTCTGTAATTCAGGGTTAGCAAATGAAAGTTTCTTTTTTTTTTTATTTGTTAGTGTTTTGGCAATTGCATTGTTTCTGGACATATGGGAGGTACAGGAGGAAATTTTTTAGGTACATTACCCCATGTGAAAGGGGGTAATGACATTATTAAAATCTTAAATGATTCTGTATCTTTATGGATTTGTAACAACTCCATTTCTCTACAGTATGAGTACTACTTTGCTCTGTGCAAATGTGTATTTTTAGTTGCCGTTAGCATGTCATTACATTTTCATGAGAAAGTGAATCTAATCAAGGAAGAGGATTTTGATGTCTCTTTTAGTCAATAACACAGAGACAAACAGCCAAAGAAAATACTGCCCCCCCCTTTTTCAGAGGGGACAAAGGAGATAGTGAATGGACTTGGAGAAGCTATTTTTTGAAAATCATTTCTGAGAAACTCTTTCTGCTCACCCCCAACCTCCATTCTTCATTCTTCAGACTCTGTCTTTAAAACAGATAAAGTCTATTGCATTGGAATACTGGCAGTTTTGAAGATGCCAGATTTCTTTTAGATGCCATTTCTTTATCTAGTTCTCTGGTGAATTACATATGGAAACGAAGAGACACTGTGAAAGCACAAGACAAAGAAGGGAAGAATTCATTAGAAATGCAAACAGGCTACTGAGGTGTTTGTTTTTTTTATTCAAATTTTCTGAATAACACTTAGGAAAAATGCTAGTAAAAATGAAAGAGACTTATTGAGGGCTTGTCTGATATTCACGATAAGAAGACTCCTAGTATAGTTGCTCCCTGATCAACCTTTTTCAGGGACAGAAGAACAGAAACTCTCACAATATTATCTCATTGTTCTTCATGTTTCCATGTCCACATTTTTAGTCTCATACGTTTTTTTCAACTTCTAAATGCTTGTCAAAAATAATTAAGCTCCCAAAATAGTCTTCAGCTCTTTAAGGTGACACTTAAAATTCCTTTTCACAGGAATTTAACCTTTTTAGTGAGTAATAGCCAAAAGTTTTAACTGCTGACCTATTGTACTTTATCTTTTTTTCCCCTGATTCTCAGGATAATGGCTAGCATTATCAATTTATTCTCATGAATACACATTTTAGATTTTAGAAGATTAATTTAGTTTAAATTTCAAAGTGTAATAAGCACACACATATATGCATACATACATATATCTATATATACACACATACATGCAAAATACATTTGTTGTTGTTAAGTCATTTTAATCATGTCTGATTCTTCCTTACCCCAGGGTTTTCTTGGCAGAGAGAGAGAGAGAGAGAGAGAGAGAGAGAGAGAGAGAGAGAGAG
>NW_027187391.1:61567983-61614764 GCF_028583685.1 Petaurus breviceps papuanus
AGAGAGAGAGAGAGAGAGATGGATAGATAGATAGATAGATAGATAGACAGATATAAATAGATAGGGGGGGGGGGGCGCAAGGGCCTGTGTTTGTGTTTGTGTGTGTATGTTTATATACAGAGTGTTGTTTTTTTTCTCCCAGGATGGTTTTTTCTGGGAAATCTATGATTCTTAGGTTGTTTCTGTGAATTGTATATTGAAAAGCAGTATGTTTTTCTTACATAATAAGCATACATATGTATGAGTATACATACATACACACACACATACATATGTATATGAAAATTTTGCTTTCCTTCTAGGTTGTTCTTTACTTTTTGTGAATTTGCATTCCTAGTCTCTTGTTCTCTCATTTTGTTTCTTTGATGAGACTTGCCATTGCAGATTTAAGTTTTTCTATTCCATTCATTATTTTTGCTCTGTAGGACATAAAATCTGATCTCAAAAAATCTCATTTTCTTTTAAATAACTCAAGAATAGCATGTTTTTGTTCCATGTTCTCCTCAAATTCTGCAGGGTGTTATGCCTTATAAAGTATTGGATCATTTTCCTTTATTCTGTAGTATTTGGTCATAGATGCCCAAATTAATTTACTAGATTGGGAGTCCATATTTCCTTCTGTTGTTGTTTTTTTCTTTTTTTCCTGTTGATTGATCCATTTACGTTCTATGTCTTTGAGTTTTCTTCTCAAAATCCTTGGTACTTTGAGCCTTGTTTACTCCTTATTTTCCTTATTAATCCCTTCCTGACCCTCTTTCCTCTAATTGTGGTTTCCTTGGGAGCTGAATTTCAAAGTGTGTGGGCCTCTTCCCACACTGAGAAATTCACCAGTGTAGTCCTTCGCCCCAGCAGACTTTTGGGTGGTCAGAACTGGCCCCAGCTGGATGATATGCTCTTTCCCTCAGGCTTGGTAGAGTTCGGCATAGTCCCACACACATGTGGCATCCTGTCCTGGTGACCTCTTCTACTCCCTGTTTTCCTTAGTTTTCTAGCCCAGTTTTCCTCCAGTGCCAGCAATTCAGAACTTTGCAGCTTTGATGCCTTCAGGTACTATCCTTAGCAGGCTTTTGCTTCTAAAGGGCAATAGCCAACCTGGCTATCGAGACTCAAGCAAACTTCTACAGACTAGAACCAGAATTTCCAAGGCACAGGAAAAAGGAAGGGGAGAATATGGTGCAGAGGTGGGTTTTGATGTAACCCTGTATCATGTCCTTGGGTTTCCTAGAGCAATCTCACTATCAGTAGCATGGGAGGAAAGGGGGGAACTGAATAATCTCAGGGTCAGTGAGCATCATTCCCTGGGGTGTTTTGTTTTTAAACATTCTTTTTGGATTCTGGGTGTCCTAGATCCTGGAGATAACTCAAATTACTTTATCTTTGGCATAGAGTTTCTATTTTGGAGTGATTTAAAAGGTCATGAGAATTAAAGGAAATGTCTAGTCCACCATCTTTTTGCTCATGTGATCCTAAACAAACATACAATTATTGGAAAAATGGTCCAACTATTCTGTCTCTTCATTAGGAATTATGCAAGAAAAGGGACTAAACTGGCCTCCCTGGGCCTCTACTTCTTCATCTGTAAAATGAAGTCATTAAGATTGAATTAAATTATCTTTAGTGTTGCTTCTAGCTCTTATATTGGATGATTCTAATGACTATCTATTCAATCAAGTGAGCATTTAAGGAAACAATGTTTACCAGGGACTAACATGGGTTCATTAAGAAAATATGCTGTTGTGTAATGAAAAAGGGCACTGGATTTGAAATCAGAGGACCTAGGTGCAATTCTTGTTTTTGCTACTTATTATAAATATGAACCAGGGAAGACTAACTACTCTGAGCTGATTTTCTACCTTTTAAATTAGAATGCATGATTGCTAAAAATCCCTTTAGCAATCTTGCTAAAAATCCTTTTAGCAATCTATTATAGGCGTCTTTATTGTGGATCCTGATAAAAAAGAAGAGGAAGATTGCCTGATGCACAAAACTCCTTCTGGTGGTAGGAAGTTATTATGTAGATATCTGTATTTTTTGCCCTCATATTAAACTATAAGCTTCAAAGGTCAATAACCATGTTTCATGTTAACTTGTTACCAATTAATTAATTAGCAAACATTTGTTAAGTTTTTACAGTGTTCCCGGAGCTATAGGAAGTCTTAGAGATACAGAGGGAAAATAAACAACAATAATTATTGCCCTCAGGAAGTTTGCATTCTAATGGAGAAAATGTCATATGGTAAATTGGTACATTCAAGATACCCTGCAATAAATATAAGGTAATCTTAGGTGTGAAGGAATTAGAAGAAAGGGGAATAGGCTAGATTTTAAGCTGGGTCTTATAGGAATCCAAAGATTCTGGGAAATAGAGGTGAGGAGGGAGAATATTCTAGGGTTGGGGGATAGCCAGACAACAAGACAGACATCAACAAGCATTTGTTAAGCCCTCACTATGTGCAAAACTATATGTCATGCATTAGGGATACAGAAAAAAATAAAAACAGCGCTGGCCTTAAAGAGATTGTCTACATAAGCATAGAAAAGTAGAGATGGAGGAATTATGTGTAAGGAACATAAAGTAAACCAGTATGTTTGGATCTGGGGGTTATCTGGCAAGGGATTCTAGGCTGGGGAGAGCAGGAGAGAAATAATAAATGATAGCCCCAAGATGATAATTCTGGATAACTGGGAGAATGAATGAAACTAACAGTAATTTTCTACAGTAGAAAAGAACAGCAATGAGGAAATTAATAAAATAGGTCTGCTAATTGCAGCTTCCCTTTTTTGGATGTATGCAGACTGTCATTTTCCTTCCTTTACTCGGCTGCTGATGCTCCTTTATAGATACAAGATACTCTGAAAAATGGAGTGCTAAAACAAACCTTGTGTAAATTCAGTATGTCTTATTTCTCAGTCCTGGAGAGAGGTTGAGTCTTGAATTCAAGGTCACAAGTCTAGATCTTAGGGTAATAAGCAAAGAAGACTCTCCTTCCTACTTGATCTGTTTCTCTTTTCTCTAGATAAAGGCTAATAAAACTTCAGTTAATACCTCCTCTCTCACTCAAGATTCATTCTAGTCTATCATAAGCATCCCATTTGTTAAAGCCATGTTGTGGTTGATACTTTATTCTTCTGATCTTTCCCTCTAATTTACTTAAATCTTGAAACATTTGTACAAACCTTTTATTTCCATACCCTGTTTTCTGTCTCCCATAAACAATTTCCAATTGCTTTTAGTTGTTTAAGACAATTATATGAGGGGAGCTTAAAAAGTCTCTTTCATATACCAAATCCTCTTTTTTTTTTAATTTTTCTTTGTTTAAATAGTCACTAGAGGGAAAGATCCTTTTAGTCTCAACCTCACAAAAATATACATTACTTTTAATTATTTATTATCAAAGTGTTATCATCCTTCAGTAAAAACTAAGCAGGGACATTTGTTATCAAGTAAAAATATATAGCTACATTACCCTAAACTTTATAAATTTGTAATTGTTCTACCCATCTGTTGGCCTGTCTATTTGTAATTTTTCTTTTCTTTAGAGGAGATAAAGATATTTCTCCTTTATTTTTCTGTTAAACCAATGTGTTTTAGAGAACAAGGAAAGTGAGACTGTTAAGTCATCATTGCTGAAAGACACGTTTTAATAGTATTTAGTAAAAATGAATAGATTCCTTACTAGAAAGCCAATGACTGCCTTGTATATCCTTTGGACACACACACACACACACACACACACATATATACATTTGATCTTAGGGAAATAATATTTCTCTATATGTATTCTTTATGTCTATCTTTTTTCCTTGTAGACTATTTTTTTTAACATGTATCATTAACCTTGAACTCCTAAGTTTGTGATCCCTACTTGTCCTCATTGTTGACAAAAGCACATAAATCTAAATAGAAACTTATCTGAATTTTTCCCTTCCCAACCTGAGCCTATGAGCAGATAATCATATCCCTCCATTGGCTCAAGCCAAAGAACTGTGAAAATAAAGAATTCAAATACCATAAATCTAAATGTTCAGTTTGGCCTCTGGGTTCAGGGGTGCCATGGAGCCAGGAATCATTTCTTGAAAGCCTATTGTTAAATTTTCAAGGTGAATAATTTTATCTTAGAACCTGGAAAATAATGAAAATCAAAAGTTGATTTTATTATTTTTCAACTATCTAGACTTAAGAAAGTTATGAAGAAAATATTAATAATGCAAGATTAAATTTAAAGGTGAGTAATAAATACATTTCCCTACCCTTCCCAACCCAAGCAAATTGTTAAACAATTCCCTACTTACCACTGCTTCTGACCCACTGAATCCCATGTGGTGTAGATCATGGAGGCAGTAGAGCTGATTAGAACACCACAGCCCATATATGGGAGGTGTAATTCTTTCTGTGGAAAAATCAAAAGTCTTACCCTCCGGCTGCTGTTTTCTTTGCTGGACTGGTTCCTAGCTATAATTGTTTACATTGGTAGGATCAGTTGCAGAAACCTACACTGATCTGGAGGAATACCATTCTAATCTAGACACACTTAATGAGGTCTCCATGAGTTGTATTTATATAGATTTGAAACCACAAATCTGTTGAACAAACCTCAAAATTTATTTTCAATAAATTTGGCTTCAAACATAAGTTTTGTGCATGGGTTGTCTTTCATTTCTGTTAGGTCACCACTGAATTACTGCAAAAATCATCCATTTAGAGAGCATTTGGTGTTAAATAATGGGAAAAAACAGTGAGCTCTCTGAAATTCAACTCAAGATACCAACCCCTGTTGAATCTTAATTCACAATATAGACAACTTTTTGCTATCCAAATCAGAGATGAAGGGCATTTTAACAACAAATGCAAGAAGTCAGCAGCTTTGACCACAGGTTTAAGGGATGTTGGGAGAGTCATCAACTTTGCATTCTGATGCTGCCTAGGGGCCTCAAATAAAAATAAGGCATCTGTTATATACTTCCAAAGAAGGCCACTCTATCATGGATGAAGTACTGATTATCCTTAAGGGAAGGAATGAGGGAAAATATAGAGGGGAGACTTCTGTGTGGCAGAGCAGTGTAGCTAAGAGGTTTGTTGTCCCTAAGTGTCTTCCTTGGTGTTTCTCTCGCTCTATGTAGCATGTATTGCTGGGTATAGTCTTATATTCCAGATTGGGCTTTATACTGCTCAAGGTATCAGATACAAAGACACAAAAGGATTTGACTAATGGTGGTTTTTACAGTAGGTCAGCAGTAGCTGTATCCCTAAGGAAACCTTTTGGCTCTTCCCCTTTTCTCTTCAGCATTCCCTTGTCAGTGGTTGGGGTACTTGAGCAGTTTAAATATTAGAACAATTCAATAAAATCCAGTAAAATGAAAATAATGTAAAATAATTTTACTGAATCACAAACTCCCAGAATTTGAATTTTATTTTCACTTCCTGTGCTTCCTGCAAAGAAACATATTTGTTAGAACAATTATAATTTCTCTTGACTCACTTTTCAATGACTCACTTTCCATGGCAAACAGAAAGCTGGAATCAAGTACCTGCCCCTGTAGCAGGAAAAACACTTAGGAATAACCCTCAGACACATGATTTTTTTAAATGTGTTTGCCATTCTGAGTTTCTTAAAGATTGATTTCTAATATCTAGAAGAATATGAAGCAAAGACACAACTTTTTATGTGTTAGTAAGATGATCCAAAGTTTATTGAAACAGTCTAGCAATGAGATTAAGTAGGAAATGAAAATGGAAATGTATAAGACAATGCAAAGGACTAAGCAAAAAGGATTTGAGAGCTGGAAAATGATGGGGTGAGGAACCTTGGGGGAGAATGAAAAAGTACTTGTTAGACCATAAAGAATATTCTGGTTCAAATATGAGTTCGAATATGATCTTTAATGTCCCTTCCAACTCAGAAATTCATTCATTCTGTGGAATGACACCAAATTGAAGATATTGGAATCAATGCAGTACTTTGTGGTAAGAAAATAAAAGGCATGACCATACAAGATTGTGGCTTGAGTGAAGTCAAGATCCACATCTCTCAGCTATGCTTTTCTCTATGTATACAAAAATCATCTTAGTTTCGACCTGTATCACTTCTTGACTGAAATATTGAAATATTCTCCTAATTAGTGTTCTTGCCTCAAACCTCTCCCCTCTCTAATTCACCATCTGATCATGTTACTCCCCTACTCAATAAATTCTACTGTCTCCTTATTGTCTTCAGGAAGACATAAATTTTCTATTTGGCTTTTAAAATCCTTTACAATCTGATTCCAGCCTACCTTTCCTAGCTTGGTACAAATTACTCTCTGTCTTGCATTATGCAATTCCTCACAAAACATTTTCTTTCCTGCTTCCATGCTTTTGTTTGAGTTTTCCCTTATGTCTGTAATGCACAAACTCTTTACCTCAGGTCATTTAGAATACCTAGTTTCTTTGAAACTCAGCACAAAACCACTTTCTATGTGAAACCTTTGTATCACTTTGCATCTACTATTCTGCTTGATTTCAACTCCACAAAAATAAGTTGCTCATCCCAGGTTAAACTTATAACTTCTAATTTAATTACCATGCTGCTAACTCAAGACTTGATTGACCTCACCTTCCTCAATTTCCTCTCTGCTCTAATTGGAGGCCTGGTGGGTGGAGAACCAAACTCCTTCCTGTTTCTTCCTTTATATTTTGTCTCTTCTGCTTTGTCCATGGCATAAGATCCTTCCTCACCTTCTACTGGATACCCACTGATATCCTTGCCCTCTCCCGTTCCTGACTCCTTTTGTGTATTGTCTCTATTTTATTATAAGTTCCTTGAGTGTAGAGTCTTTTTATTATATCCCCAGCACTTAGCACAGTGCCTAGCACATAGTAGGTACATAATATATGTTTACTTTATTGCAGTGATTCCCCCCCTCTAGCCACTAGAGCATTCCTCTCTAAAAGTATGGTGGCACTTTGTATATGTTTTGAAAATAAACATGTATATATTGTCTCCCAAAAGAGAATATGTTTCTTAAGGTCAGAGAATGTTTCATATTTCCCTTTGAATCCCTACCACCCAGATCAATGTCTGGCACACAGCAGGTGCTTAATGTTTGTCAAATTATTAATCAATCTGTCATGATAAAATTAGAAGAGAGGGTTTGGGAAAGAGCAGGATGTGATGTCAGGTCGACTGGAGTAGCATATTGTCAGGAAGGGGGGAAATAGTTTAAAAGTATTGAATTAAAAAGCATATTTGATTTAACTGTTCACAAAGTTGTAGACATTTGTGGGGCTTCAGAATTAGGACAAGATAGACAAACTTCCATTATTTGTTCATTGGTTGTTGAAATACTAATATTTAGCAAGTGGAATGTGTATCATGGATTTTGGAGATCATTAAGAATTTAGAATACATAAATCATTATCTAGTTTGGGAATGCCTTTTAAGATATAGAATATCAAGAATCTCAAAGACAAAACTAGCATAGGGTAACAGGGATTTTATCCCATGTCACTGAGATTTAGAAGCTGTACACTCTCTTTCCATCCTGATCTATTCCCAGATAATCTCCTTCCCTCTTGGCCTCTTTTCAAATCAAGTCAGCAAGCATTCATTAAGTAAGCCCTTACTAGGTTCCAGGCATTATGCTAAGTGCAGAGGATGCAAAAAACAAGGCCCTTATATTCTAATGGTGAGGGAAGGAGAGAGAACATATATAAAAGCTGAAAAGCAAGGGTCAGGAATGGGAGGATGAAAGTAGAAGGGGACTATGTTAGAGAAAGCCTCATGGAAGTGAAGCCTGAAGAGCGATGAAGGCATGGTTGGCCTCCTTAAAAAGGAGTCACTGAGAGGAACCAGGCAATAAGAGGGAGAGATCACAGGTTTGGAGGGCACTTCCAAAGTAAGAAGTAGTATAAAGGAGGAGTGAACTTTCAAGGAAAAGTTGTTTCTATGCTATAGCAAAGTCTTGAGGAGTCAGCAGTGCAACCTGGAGAGGAAAGCAGATTTTTTTGTGAAGATCACCAGTAGGTGTGACTATACCCAAACAGTAAGGATCGTTCTGTTCCCTCCTCGTCCCTGCCCCAACCAGCACGTCAGTCCTTTAGGAGTTTAGAAAGCACACAGTGTCCTGGGATAAATAATTTTCCTTTGGATGACTAGCTCCCAGGGAGCTGCCCCTACCACCTCTTCCTACCTTATTTCAGGCCCCAAAGTCTTTGAACACAGAGGATATTAGCTAGAAGAACTGCTAGATTTATCGGAAACAACTGAAAGCATATCAGTTGAAGTGGTTCAAATTTAATCTTAAAAGCTACTTCACCTGAAGATGTTTGTAACATTCTGGCAATATGCCTTATTTTGAACTATTATTACTGTATTTTGAAAGAACTGAAATGATTTTGAATTATTAAATTATGAAATAACTGCCAAAAAAATTATAATTAAAAATCACTCCTTAGAAGTGAGGTATTTCCCCTAATACTTATCACAATCAATCAATCCATCAGCCAACAAATGTTAATTATGTGTCTACTGTGTGCCAGACCCTGGGGTTGCAAAACCAAACCAAACCAAAAATAAAAAAAAAAAAAACACAAAAAAACAAATCAACAATAAAAAAAAAATCTCAATATCTGTCCTTAGGGAATTTATTTGGAGGGTTGGGGGTGGGGGGAAGGTGGAGGCAGAGACAAATATTATTACCTGTTGAGCAGGAAAATAATTGTTCTGGTAAACATTGATAGCATCTATTTCCATTACCTTTTCAAAATATCCTTTCTTTACAGTGAGAGTCCTTGACAATAATCAAGTAAAAATGTCTTCACATGTATAAGCTACCAAACCAATTCAATTGTCTTCTACAAGCATCAGAAATTCTATAAAAGTCTCTCTTTTCTCCTAGCCATTTGGTTTACTGTATATCATATTCTATAATATTATTAGGTCCTAATATTTTCTATTAACTTCTATTAGGCCCCTCCAACTCTAGGTGATTTGGGTTCTGCACTTCAGTGTTTTATATTTAAACCAGCTGTATTAGGTTCCATTTTTGTACATTAAACTGCTTTCGGCAGAGTAGACTGCCAAACTTCACTGAATTTTCCCTGACTGCTTGTGCTATATTTATTATTCTCCTCAGGGTTTTCAAATTTAACAAATTCACAGATGCTTTCTCTGTCTAGGTTCATTTATGTAGATTTTTTTCTAACAGTAAATATGTCTACTGACCCACTCAACACTTCCATTCATGCATCTCTTATGAGCATGCTGTGTTTAACCATCTCTTCTTCCCCTATCATATCTTGCCTCAGTGTAATCATTTCATTATGTGGATCTTGAAAACTGTATTTAACCATGGGAGCATGGAGGTTAATAGGTCTTAGATTATTGTTTGCACAGCTTTTTATGACCTCAACACACCCATGCGTTTTTTATTAAGAAGGCATTATTAACCCACCCTCTGTAAGAGGAAATCAATACACTCTTAGGTTTTATGATCGTCTATACTTGGCAGGACACCTCATTGATTGCAGAGACAAATTTGGATATGTTTTTGATAACACTGGCAACCCACACCTTTCCAACAAAATCATATCTTGGAAAATGGCCAACTGAAACTCTAAAAAAAAAATTAAAAAAGAAATTGAGCAAGAAAAAAAACAAATGGAATTAATCCATTTCCTCTTTTTTTGGTTGGAAAAGAAATCATAACTCAATTTCTTTCCTCATTTCTTCCCCAATTACCTATTGCTTTCCCCCACCCCTCTCTCATACTATTTTTACTTTCAGGGAGATTGTTATTTTGTTCTTTGTTCTTAAAGAGAACCATGTCAGCGTAGGTGATGCTATAAGATGCAAGGGAATTAGATTTAAGTGAGGGATGGCTGTGAAATGTCACCAGCCTCACTTTCTCCTCTGGAGCCATCTGCATCCAGTAGCAAGCTGTGGATCAGGATGACTAGAGATGGCCCTGGATGTAGTGGGAGACCTTGAACTTTTAAAACTAAGTACTTTAACAGATTTCATTTTGACTAAGGCAACACCGATTCAGTGATTAAGGCTGAAATGAATTAAGGCAAGAAATGGAGCAGAGAATGACTTTTTATACCTAGTCAAAATGAAATCTATCTGGGAAGGGAAGACCCTCAGTTTCTGGCCAAAACAGAAAAGAATTGCTATTTATATTCACTCTGAGTCAATCAGGGTCCAAACAATGACCAAGGAGGGTTTGGCCTGAGCCCTATTATTGACCAATCAATGACAGCCAGAGTGATTTGAGTTTAAGGCACAGTCCTTAAGGAAAAAAAAAAACAACAACTAGCCTGTAAACCCTAAGTTATCTCTTGAGGTTTTTGTGATCAAAATTTCCATTTCTTTGGGCAGAGCACAGGCAGTTAAGGGAGATGAGGAGTGAGGGAAAACATACTAATCTCTTTAACTTAATTTTTCCTACTTGCAAGATAAAAAATTTCATACACACACACACACACATATATACATACAGATATGTTTATAGACAAAATATATATGGATATATACATAAATACACATATATACATACATACAAAATATGTATTTGTATATGTTTAAATTTAAATGTGTATGTATATATACAATGTATTGCTTATATATAGATGTGAATGTATATAAAGTGTGTGTGTGTGTGTGTGTGTGTGTGTGTGTATGTATGAACAGGATGAGGGGTTAGGAGGTAGTGCAGTGCTTTTAGTATTGTTATCCTGCTGGAAATCAAACCAATTTTGTGTTGCAAGGTATCAAATTTGTGTGGGACCAGGTTTCATAGTTGTTACCCTGGATGACACAATTGGTCCATTAATTTAAATCGTTTGTGATAGTGACTTTTCTTTGTGTTTCAAATCCTGTGATTGCAAAGAAAATATTTCCTGACTGGACACTGTCAAATAATTAAATCTGTTGATAGTCAGGCTGTAAGTGCCCACAGTTGATTCCACCCAGGAGCCATTTATTGCTAAATGATGATGAATTCAGGGAGAGAATTGGCACTGGATTTGTAGTATACATTGACTTTGGTCAGAAATGATAGGCCTTATGAAACCAAATGTAAGTTATACAGTCATTTTTCATGCCTTAGATAAAGATCTACTTTGTTGATGGTCATCATAAGGCCTTATATTATAGTGTTCTGGCTGCCAAAATGGAGGCTATATTCCATAATGTTTCTCTGCTCTGGCTTCTTTCCCAAAGACCTTGCTTCTCTCAGCTACCTAATTGATAAGGTTTTCTGGCATATAATGAATCTCAATGGAAGGTTTTCAAATGTTATCTTTCCATCTTTCTGTTTGGCTATGTAACAATTGGCAGACAGAGTAGGAACCAGACCTGAAATCTCAGAGCTAAAGACCAATAAGAGATTGTTACCTAACATTGCAATCTTAAAGGAATTTATCAGGATACACTGGAAGAAAACATTCCTTCTATGGTTTCCACTTTGTACATTGTAATGCAAATTTGTCTGCACTTACTCATTTAAAAATAACATATCAAATGTCTGTTGTCTTCTAGAAAGTTTCTTAGGCCACTGGGATTATATTCTTTTTCATTGATATACTATTGTCCTTTTGTAAGAAAATGAGATATACAGTTTTCTACCATGGTTCCATGGTTCACTATCCTACATTGCCACGGGGTAAAAAATAATATTCTTCAGTTCTTAGAATTCTTTTCCTAGTAATTACTAGAAGTGTTATTTTCTTTTTCTTATTTTTGATTAAAATTTCACTCATGCCTTTTGGTACTATGCCCCAGGCTTTTCTGATTATAAACCAGCCAGCACCCACTTTCCAAGCCCCATCTGGACCTAGTCAACCTTCCCTTGGAATGAAAAACAGTGACATAAAACTGTCCCTTATCTCTTTTTCCCCCTGGGGCCAAGGTAGGTAATTATATTTTCAAATAATTCTCCTTATTTCAATATCCTTTTCATTTTAATTTTTGTAAGCTTCTTGTATTATTTTTCAGGTTCAGCATATTTCACTGCATATTTCATCAGTTCTTTTATGTCTTCCCATTCTTCTCCAAATCTTTAGTAGGCATTGTTTCTCATGGCCAATATTTCATTATATTCATTCCTTATTCATATACTTATTTGTTGAGCCATCTCCTAATTGATGATAATCACTTTATTCTCAGATATTTTTGCAGTGAAAAAAAAAGATGATACTGTGAACATTTTATTACAGATACATAAAATTTTGAAGTATTATTTTGTGAATTTTTTTTCCCTTTATGAGAGGCAGTATATCATAGTGGACAGGGAACTGCCTTCAAAACCAGGAAGCACTGAACTCAATTCTACCTCTGACACATACTGACTATGTGACCCTGGACAAGTCACTTAACATTTCAGTGCTGCACGTCACTATTTAGAACTAGGAGAACTAGTCAAATCTGTAGTTTTAGAGAGAATTTCCTTACTCAGGAGTTCCCTACGTCAGTGAAATCACAGATATTTTCTTCATTCCATTTCTTTCATGGCACAGGGTAATGATCCTGGTTTCTCAAAGATTTTCCCAATGAATGGATAGGTTTTGCATATCCTAAAAAATGGGAAAGCAAGGACTGCTGAAGCATTGCATTTCTCTTCTTCAAAGAAGAGCTTAGCTCATGTTGGATATGCTCATCACCTTGGTTTTGGCCACCAGATGTTTCTATTTTCTTTTCAGATGGGCATGAAGTTCTCCTGTTAAAGGATAGAATAGACTCAGGCTACATTTGTGGAGGGGGGAATCACAACAACCAAATTTGGATATTTTCTTTTAAATACTTTACTTCTCTCAAACATTTATTTAACCAAGATCATATTGATAATTATTCCAGCAAATAAAAATCATAGACCTGAAATAGTAACTACTAGCCATTAGTATTCAAATAGAAGATTAACTGGGGTGGGTGAGGGTTGGAACAAAGTTTATGGCTTTGGCCATATCATATGTTGGAACTGTATTGTAATTTTGTGAATGAAGAGCAAGTCATTTAACCTGCTGCACGGGGGGGGGGATTTTTTTTTTTAATGATTAGTTATCAAATGATATTTATTTAAGTGTACCCATAGTCTCATACCTGGCAGTGTAGAAAATATACTAGGTAACTTCTTCCTTTAAAAATATGAAGCAAATGATATTGAAGAGGATAAACACATAGTAAAAGATAGTGAGTAGTGGAAGATGATTATAGTTCGGAGAAGGACAGTAATAAGAATTGGAAATAAGAGAGCCTAGCAAAAAGTTAACCATAGTCCATCCAGCTATGAACTAACTAGTCTTGTGTGGTTTGTTGTAAAATACAAGATCTTAATAGAGAAATATCACAGTATTGACATATAGGAAGGATCACTGGACATCAAGACTCTTCTCACCCTTAATATATATATATATATATTTTTTTTTGGAAGGCAATTTGGGTTAAGTGACTTGCCCGAAGTCACAAGGCTAGTAAGTCAACTGTCTGAGGCCGGATTTGAAATGTCTCAGGTCCTCTTGACTCCAGGGCAGATGCTCTATTCACTGCACCACCTAGCCACCCCTCATCCTTAATATCCTTAGGCCTTTGGTGAAGGACTGTAAACTTTCCCAGCTACTCATCAAAGAAACGGGGACAAAGATACCTAGCTTATGTTATAGTGAGCATTAATGAGTCGAAGAAAGTAGTATTTTAATGTAAAGGGCTGTTACTATACGATGTATTATATAAAGGGCATTGATATCTTTTAAGACAACTAAGAGACCAGGAATTCAGAAGGCAGTCAAGAAGATAGTGGTCTTTACAAAATAGAGGACTGGTTTATTTAAACAGCACTTTTCAAAAGTTTAAATGTTCTTTTTTTTATATTTGCTATACTCTATAGTATTTAGACTTTATAAAGCACTTACGACCCCAATGCATTTTATGATCTACATATACTGGCACTAACTTTTTTTTTTTTTTAACGATTGCTTACTTTACAAGGTAATGTTCTATGCCACTAGCACCTGACCAGCTGTTTTTCATAATGAAAATTTAAAAAAAAAAACTTGTTTCTATTCAAATCAAAAAGTGTTTTTAAAAGGAGCAAAACTCTTAGTTTGGCATATTTGAGAAGTAACTGCATATTTGACATGTTCAAGATATCCCTCAAAATGAATGCCTTGGTTTTCTGAAGCATTTCAAGGACCTGGATTCTGGGAAATGTGAGGAAAAGGACATCCCTCATGTCTCATTGCAGGGGTTAGACCTGTGACTGTTTAAGTGATCTACTCCCTTTGACAGTGGAGAGAAGTCTAGACTGGTGTGGAAAGTTAGCTCTAGTCCAAAGAACTCCAAATCAAAAGACCAGTTCAAGAGAGTAGTCAGTCAATCCCTTTTGATCTACAAATTAAGATATATCTCTAGCCTCAGGAAATAGTGACCTGAACTATAGAAGTGTTAGGGGTAGGAGAGGGAGCAGCCTGAAAATGATAGTCTCAGGGCTCAATATCTTCAAGGGGTTGTGCTGAATTTCAGGGTTGTTTCCAGTAGTATCGTATTCCTTGTTTCTCCCCTTTGGTTTGTCTTGATTTCATGGTAATAGACTCAATTATAAGAATGATTTTCAGAATGAGATTTCTCTCTCATTTTTTTCAGTTAGATAGACAAATGAGTCTTCAATTCAATGATTGATAGAAACTAAGTCAGCTGCTTATAGTATATGGATATAGAATTCATTATAACTGAGCCAGAATATTAGGATTAACATTCCATATTACTTCTATGGTTAAATATAAGCTTCTCTCTTTAGCTTTTAAAGCCCTTTATGACCTAGCTCCAACCTACCTTTCCAATCTAATTCTATATTACTCCCCTTTCTGAACTCTGTGGTCTCACCAAACTGGCATTCTTGCTGTTCCTCACATATAACATGGCAACTCCCCTCTCTGGGTCTTTACACTGACCCACCTCTCAAAATTCTTGGATTCCTTCAGAACTCTTTTCAAGTAAAACCCTGCTAAGCCTTTCCCAATTCCCCTAGATGCTATGCCCATACCCTGGGGAAAGATACCTTTTATTTATTGTGTACATATTTATTAATGTACACATTGTCTCCCATGATAGAATGTAACTACCTTGAGGGCATGGACTGTTCGTTCCATTTCTCTTTGTATTCCCAGTGCCTAGTGCAGTGTCTTAATGCATACATAGGCAGTTAAATGATTGTTGGTTGATTCTCTCTCTCTCTCTTTCAGTGTGTGTGTGTGTGTGTGTGTGTACATGCTGCTAGTTCTTTTTGTCTTTGTATCTCCAGTGCCTAGCACAGTCTCTTAATAAACATAGTAGACACTTAAGCGATTGTTGGTTGATTTTACACACACACACACACACGTATATGTGTATATATGTGTATGTGTGTGCATATAACATATAATTACATACACTACAAGTTCTAAGACAGCCTTTAAAGTAATTTACTGTATTATAGTGTGGCTTATTTTAAGGTAATCTGATAAAAGTTATATTTTGCTTCCTCTATGAAAGTATAATATAGTGCAAAGAATATTGGAAATGGAGGCAGGATACCTCAGTTTGAATCCTGACTTTGACATTTACTAGCTATATGGAATGCTAAATGTATCTCTGCCAGACAGTCTCTTCAAAGCTTCAATTCAATATTTCCAACTGCCCCCTCTCTAAGTGTCCTGCAAGAATCTCAAATGCAACACGTCACACTGAATTCATCATCTTATCCCCTAAATCTGACAGTTCCTTTAACTTCTCTATTTCTGCTTATGGCACTGCCATCTTTCCCAGTCACCTTGGCCCATAACTTTGGAGTCATCTCTGACTCTTTCTTTTTCTTCACTCCACATATCCAATCAATCGGCAAATCCTTTTGATTGTATCACTGCAATATCTTTAAAGGATGATAGATTTAGAACTGGAAGGGACCTTAGAGATCATCTTTTTCTAACTCTATCATGTTACAAATGAGAAAACTAAAGCCCAAGGAAGTTAAAGTAAAATTTTCAAGGTCACAAAATTAATTGGCAGTAGAGGCAGATTTTTGAGCTTAGTTCCTCTGGCTCTAAATTGAGTGCTTTTTTTTTTTCCATTTCATTCCTTTTTTTCTGCTTCTGCTGTAAATATTTAGACTTTCATCTCTTCTCACTTAAGCTACTGCTGTAGTCTCCTTATGGGTTTCCTACCTCTAGTTTATCCTCTCTCTAATCTATCCTTCACAGCCCTTCCTAAGTAATCTTTCAAATGAACCACTTTGATCAGACAGAGATAGAGATGGAATCCATATGTGCATGGAATCCATTCTAGAAGTAGACAAATGAAATGGGGAATGACTTTAGTTCACTCTGACTGGAGCACAGAATGTGTAAAATAGAATAAAGGAAGACTGGTTCGGTTAGGAGTTGGGTCATAGAATACCTTGAATAGCAGAAATATTAAAACTTTAGGTACTTTTTATCTATTTTGTACTCTCACAAAAAATATATATTGCTGACAGATCTTGCTTACCTACTAGGTATTTAATGCAATCATCAATGTAAAGAAAATGAAATTATTCATAGATAAGTTTCCAGAGGGTACCAGTTTTGCTGCTTACATCTTCTGAGGGGGAAGGGAAAACAAATAATAATGCCCATAGTAGTTTGTACTGGCATGTCTGAAATATCTCTAAGCAAACTTCTACTAGTGATAATGATCATAGAATTGAATACAACTCTGAGAATGTTTTGTTTTAAATTGTTCCCTTTGGTATCAAGGGAAAATTATAGCAAATTAAAAAAAATCTATTGATTTTTTTTTATTACAACTAAGTTACTGACTGTTATTTGAGTGACCTGACATACTAATATTTTGATGAATTCATTAACTCATTGGTGTGGAAAATTACTCTGCTCATAAAGATCATAGCCTTTCCAGGCCATGAGCAACCTATGAATGAAAAGGGAGATCAATAAATGAATATTATAACTATGAAAAAGAAAATCCATTATGTGAAGATTCAACCATTGTGTTAAGAAATTATCTTTGGAAGTTGGGGGAGCTATGCTAAACTCATATATCAAAGTGTAATATATATATTGATAGTCCCTTTACCCTAACTTTCCAGTTCTTCAGACTATTCATTTTCCATTGCCTACCCTTCTATTCTACCTCAACCACATACAAAGATAATTATATCATTGATCTTGCCATCACCCACAAATGTATCACCTCCATGTTCATAAGCACAATATTTCTCTTATCTGATAATGATCTGTTGACTTTCCTCCTCTTCCTCTGCATTCCAATACCAATCCCTTACTTTGACCTACACTTTGACCTCTAAAACCTCAAATCCTCAGTTGTCCCTCAGGACAGGTCTCAGGACCCCTATACTAAACACACTTTCCTCACTTCCCCATTTTGACCTGTTGGTGAATCAATTCAACTCTATACTTTCCTCTTCTCTTGAATCTTCTGTCTCTTGTCATATTGTTAATTGTGTCCTACAATTGTGTCTCTTGCTCTCTTGTCATATTGTTTATTAGCCTTGGGTCACTCCTACCATACATTAACTTTGCTTCTATATGCAGGTTTCTGGACAAAAGTGGAGAAAATCCCACTTCACAATGCCTTCTCAGTCTCCTTTGCAAAATTTTAGTCACAGAGGATGGAGTCAAGATAGCGGGGTAGAAACAGGACTTCCGTACACCTCCAGCTATCACCTCCTCCAATTCATGTAAAAAATAACTCTAAACAAACTTTAGAGATATAGAACCCACAAAATGACAGAGAGAAGCTAACCTCCCGCTGAAGACAGCCTGGCAGCCCAGCAGGAAGGGGCCAGTGAAGTACACTGGGAGCTGAGCCCAGCACCAAGTTAGCCTGGAGTTGTAGTCTCAGGGTGGCCACAACCAGCCACCTGCTGGAGGGACTTCAGATCACCAGCAGCTGTGGTGGTTTCTAGAATTATCAACCCATAGGTGCTAAGGACAAAGTGAGAGGTCAGTGCAGTGTGGACTTTGGGATTTGGGAATTTGGGAATGTAGCCCAGCTTTTGCCCCCTGGAGGGAGAAGCGGTTGAGGCTCCTTGGCCGTGCAGTTGCCACCATGGAGCTGCTTCAGCTCCTGGCCTAAAGATTGTAGGGGGACCAAGAGACCAGTCTGAGGGGTAATCACTCATGCTTTAACCTGCTTGGATCTGGATTGAAGTCTAGGGTGGAGGTCCTGGGGTACATGACCAGTTTTGCCAGAGCATGTGGAGGTTTCAGAGAGGGCACCCAACTAATAGCTCCAGCAGCTGCAAAAAACCCAGCAATTTGGGATAAAGCTCTCCCCTCTGGTAGCAGAGATCTATTGTGGCAAAAAGCTCAAAAGTCAAGTAATTTGAGTAGCAAGGGAAGCAACGCAAGCAGAGCAATCTGACATTAGATTCCTATTTTGGGGACAAAAAGGATCAAAGCATGGAACAGGAGGAAGATAGCAAAATCAGAACTCCTGAACCAAAAGCTTCCAAGAATAATACGAGCTGGTTACAAGCCATAGAGGGGCTTAAGAAGGATTTTGAAAACCAAATAAGAGAAGTGGAGGAAAAATTGGGAAGAGAAATGAGAATGATGTTAGAAAATTATGAAATGAGAGTCAACAACCTGAGTGAAGAAAATAACACCTTAAAAAATACACTAACTCAAACGGCAAAAAAGGCTCAAAAAGTCAACGAGGAGAAAAATGCCTTAAAAAGCTGAATTTGCTAGATGGAAAAAGAATCTCAAAAGCTCACTGAAGAGAATCATTCTTTCAGAATTAGATTGGAGAAAATGGAAGATAGTGACTTTATGAGAAATCAAGCTACTATTAAATAGATCCAAACAAATGAAAAAAAATAGAAGGCAATGTGAAATATCTTAGTGGAAAAACCACAGTGCTGGAAAATAGATCCAGGAGAGACAATTTAAAAATTATTGCACTACCTGAAAGCCATGATCAAAAAAAGAACCTAGAAATCATCCTTCAAGAAATTCTCAAGGAAAATTGCCCTGATGGTTTAGAGCTAGAGAGCAAAATAGAGGTTGAAAGAATCCACCAATCACCTCTTGAAAAAAATCCCAAAAAGAAAAACTCCCAGGAATATTATAACAAGGTTTCATAGTTCCCAGATCAAGGAGAAAATATTACAATCAGTGAGGAAGAAACAATTTTAATATTGTGGAAACACAATCAGGATAACACAGGATCTGGCAGCTTCTACACTGAGGGATCAAAGGGCTTGGAATACAAAATTCCAGATGGCAAAGGAGCTGGGATTAAAACCAAGAATCACCTACCCAGCAAAACTGAGTATAATGTTTCAGGGGAAGATATGGTCATTCAATGGAATAGAGGACTTTCAAGCCTTATTGATAAAAAAACAGAGTTGAATAGAACATTTGATATTCAGATACAAGAAGCAAGAGAATCATGAGAAGGTAAACAGGGAAAAGGAAATCATAAAGAACTTATCAAAGTTGAACTACTTACATTCATATGTGGAAAAATGATAATTGTAACTTATGAATCTTTTCTCAGTATGAAAGTAGTTGAAGGGAATAGAAATGTGTATATATATGTGTGTGTGTGTGTACATACATATATATGTCTATATAGGAGATTATATGAATACATATGTGAGTGTGTGCATATATGTGTACAGGTATACAGAGACAGAGGGCACAGAAACAATCTAATAGGAATGGATGATACTTAAAAGGTGAAATTAAGAGATGAGAGAGAATACAATGAGAGGAGATGGGGAGAGACAGAATGGGGTAAATTATCTCATATAGAAGAGGCAAGGGAAAACTGATGCAATGGAGGGGAAGAACAGGAAGGCAAAAGGGAGTGAGTCAACCTTACTCTCATTGAATTTGGCTTAGGGAGGGAATGACATACACACTAAATAGGGGATCTCACCCTACAGGAGAGTAGGGGATGAGAGGGAGAATGATGGAAGGGAGGATACTCTTGGGGGAAGGGAAGTTGGAAGCAACCACTTTGGAAAAGGGACAGGATCAAAGTACAGAATAGAAGAAGTGAGGGGTGGGATATGATGGAGGCAAATATAGTCAGTCTTTCACAATATATCCACTAAGGAAATGTTTTGCTTAGCTACACATGTACAACCTATATTGAATTGCTTATCTTCCCAGTAAGTGTGGGTGACAAGGGAGGAAGGGACAGAACCTAAAATTCAAAGTTTTAAAATCAAATGTTTTATATATAGCTATATATGTATGTATAGCTATATATATAGTTATATATAAATTATTACCATCATATATATATATATATATATATATAATTATTATTACTATTATTTTACATGTAACTGGGAAATAAGATATAGAAACACTGGGGCATAGAGATCCACCATGCCCTACTGGAAAGTTGGAGGGGGATTTGGAGAAGATATGGGAGAGAGCAGATTGGGGGAGGAGATATTCAGTGGGATCGCTATTTTGGGGTGGTGGGTAGGGGAAAAATGGGGAGAAAATTTGTAACTCAAAATCTTGTGGAAATTAATAATGTAAACTAAAAAATAAAAAAAAAAATTTAGTCACATTCACATCCATGAAACATATGTATCACAGGGGGCTCAGTCCTGGACCCTCTTCTTTTTTCCATCTACACTACTTCACTTGGTGATCTCATAAGTTCCTATGGATTCATCTATAATCTCTATGTTAATGTGTCTCAAATCTATTTATTCATCTCTGATATCTCTGGTGACCTCTAGTCTTATCTCTGACTACCTTTCAGACATTTAAAATAGAATGTCCTGTAGACATCTTAAACTCAACATATCCAAAACTGAACTTATCTTTTCCCTAAAACCCCTCTGCTCTGGGGTGACTAGGTGGCACAGTGAATAAAGCATCAACCCTGGAGTCAGGAGGACTGAGTTCAAATCCAGCTTCAGACACTTAACACTTACTAGCTGTGTGACCTTGGGCAAGTCACATAATCCCCATTGCCCTGCCTTCCCCCTCCACAAAGAAAATTAAAACCCAAACCAAAAACAAAAACAACAAAAACCTCTCTCCTCTTCCAAAATTCCCTATTACTTTTGAAGTCACCACAATCTTCCAGTTCCCAAGGCTCATAATCTTGATTATCATTCTCTATGCCTCACTGTCTTTCACCCCCAATCTCCATATCCAATCTATTACAAAGGCCTTATCATTTCACCTTTACATGCTCTTCCCCCCACTGATATTGCCACCACCCTGTTACTAGCCCTCGTCTCCTCATGCCTAATCTATTGCAATAATCTGTTTGTTGGTGTGCATGCCACAGTTCTCTTTCCACTACCATCCTTCATTCAGTTGCCAAAGTAAAGCACAGTTCTGGCTATGTTACCCCCCATACTCAACCAATAACATTGGTTCCCTGTATTCTCTGAATCAAATACAAAATCCTCTGATGTTGACAAACCTTCACAACCACCCTCCTCACCTTTTCAGTCTTCTTACACCTCACATTCTCTGACCCTCATATGGAATCTTCAATACAGTGACATTGGTCTCTTTGCTGTTGTTAGAAAAAGACACTACCTCTGACATTTTCATCAGCTGTCCCCTGGCATGCTCTTTTTCCTCATCTTCACCTGTTTTCCCTTGTTCCTTTAAATCCCATTTTGTTTGGGAAACCTTTCCCAAGTCCTCTTAAAGTGAGTACCTTTCTTCTGTGGATTACTTCCTATTTATTCTATTCTTATTTTATACATAGTTTGTGTGTCGTCCCCCCCATTAGACTGTGAGCTCCTTCAGGACAGGGACTGACTTCTGCCTTTTTTATTCCTAGTGCTTAGCATATTGCCTGGGATTTAGTTAATTATTAATAAATGCTTATTTATTGACCAATCAACTGGTACAAATGACTAACCTAAGAAAAATATGGAGTTAAATTCAGCATATAAAGTTACAAACTGTCAAACACAGGGCAAGTGTCCATACTGATAAAACTAGTTCTGGTCCTGGTAAGCACCTAGCCTCCTCTCTGATTCCATTCTATTCATGGAGACAATGTTCCAATAATGGGAGATAAAACATGTGAAGTGTGGGATCTTCTTCTGGTATGAGAATGCAAGGTGTCCCTCATTGGGTGCTTTTTATATGTTCCTATTGATGCTATGGGTCATATCATCAGTGCAAAATCTTCATGGAAGGGGCTACTGGTTGGGGATATTCCATAATCCTCACAGGACTTGAATTCTTATATATTCCACAGCCTAGATGTTTCCCATTCGAAAAAATTCTATCTGCTAGGGATGTCTGTCTTTTAAAATTCTCTCTGCTCGGAAACTGGGAATGGAGTCAAGATGGCAGAATAGAAGCAGGCCTCCCATCCCTCCCCCTCATCTTCCACCTTTACCAAGCCATGTAAAAATGGGACTCTGAACAAACTTTGGAGCTACAGAACCCACAAAATGACACAGAGAAGCTAACCTCCCACTGAGGACAGCCCAGTAGGCCAGCAGGAATCAGCCAGCACTCTGCTCTTGCATGAGCCAGAGGTTTTAGCCCCAGGGCAGGCCTGACCAGCCACAGCTGGCCAGAGGGACTCCAGATCAGCAGCAGCTGTGGTTGTTACCAGATTTATCAACACAAAGATGTGAAGGATACAGTGAGAGGTCAGTGCAGTCTGGATTTGGGGACCTAGTAAATGGGAGTATAGGCTTTTGCCCCCAGGGTGAGAAGCCACTGAGCCTCCCAACACAGCCAGCCAGCGCCACATGGAAGCTTCAGCTCCTGGCCTGCAGAGTGTAGGGGGGACCAAGTAACCAGTCTGAGGGGTAATCGCTCTTGCTTTAACCTCCTTGGATCTGGATTACAGTCTAGGGTGGAGATCCTGGGGTGTGTGTCCAGCTTGCCAGAGCATATGGAGACTTCAGAGAGGGCACCCAAATAATACCTCCGGCAGCTGAGAAAACCCCAGTGTTTGGAAATAAGGCTCCCCTGTCTGGTGACAGAGTCCTACTGTGGCAAAAAGCCCAGGGGTGAAGTGACTGAGGGGTGACATCACCAGAGAAAGGAAACAAAGCAAACAAAAGATTCCAACATTATAATCCTATTTTGGGGACAAAAAGGAACAAAGCATGAACAGGAGGAAGACAGTGAAGTCATAACTCCTGCACCAAAACCTTCAAAAGAAAATACGAGCTGTTTATAGGCCATAGAGGAGCTTAAGAAGGATTTTGAAAACCAAATAAGAGAAATGGAGGAAAAATTGGGAAGAGAAATGAGAACGATGCAAGAAAATTACGAACTGAAAGTCAACAGCCTGACTAAGGAAAATAACACCTTAAAAAATAGACTAACTCAAATGGCAAAAGAGGCTCAAAAAGGCAATGAGGAGAAGAATGCTTAAAAAGCTGAATTTGCCAGATTGAAAAAGAATCTCAAAAGCTCACTGAGGAAAATCATTGCTTCAGAATTAGATTGGAGCAAATGGAAGCTAATGACTTTATGACAAACACAATTAGGATAACCCAGGATCTGGCAGCTTCTACAGTAAGAGATTGAAGGGCTTGGAATATGATATTCTGGAGGTCAAAGGAGCTGGGATTAAAACCAAGAATCACCTACCCAGCAAAACTAAGTATCATCTTTCAAGGGAAAATATGGTCATTCAGTGGAATAGAGGACTTTCAATCATTCTTGATGAAAAAAACCAGTGTTGAATAGAAAATTTGATATTCAGATATAAGAATCAAGAGAAGCATGAGAAGATAAACAGGGAAAAGAAATCATAAGGAATTTATCAAAGTTGAACTATTACTATTCCTAAATGGAAAAAGAATAATTGTAACTGATGGAACTTTTCTCAGTATGAAAATAGTTGGAGGGAATAGAAATACACACACACACACACACGCACACACACACACACGCACACACACACACACACACACACACACACACACACACATATATATATATATATATATATATGAGGGTGTATGGGCATATGAATACATAAGTGAATGTTTATATATATGTTTACAGGTATACATAGAGGGCACAGGACCAATTTAATAGGAACGGATGATACTTAAAAGGTGAAATTAAGAGGTGAGAGAGGAATATAATGATAGGAGATGGGGAAAGACAGAATGGAGTAAACTATCTCATATAGAAGAGGCAAGGGAAAATTGGTCCAATGGAGTGGAAGAACAGGAAGGCATAAGGGAATGGGTCAACCTTATACTCATTGAATTTGGCTTGGAGAGGGAATGAAATACACACTAAATAGGGTATCTCACCCTGCAGGAGAATAGGAGAAAGGGGATGGGGGGGGTGATTGAAGGGAGGGCAGTCTGGGGGGGAGGGAAGTTGGAAGCACACACTTTTGAAAAGGGACAGGATCAAAATAGAGAATAGGACAAGTGGGAGGTGGGATAGGAAGGAGGGAAATATAGTTACTCTTTTACAATATATCTACTATGTTATTGTTTTGCATTAGCTACACATGAACAACCTATACTGAACTTCTTATCTTCCCAGTAAGGGTGGGTGACAAGGGAGGAAGGGAATAAATCTATTTTACATGTAATTGGGAAATAAGATATACAGGCACTGAGGCATAGAGATCCACCATGCCCTACTGGAAAATTTGGAAGGGGTATGGGAGAAAATATTGGAGAGAGCAGATTGGAAGAGGGGATATCCTGTGGGACTGCTATTTTGGAGCAGTGGGTAGGGGAAAAACGGGAAGAAAGTTTGTAACTCAAAATGTGGCGGAAATGAATGATATAAATCAGAAGTTAATAAAGCATTTGAAAAAAGAAAAAAAACAAAACAAAACAAAATTGAGGAGAATATTCTCTCTGGTCTAGAATCTCTTCCTTCCCATTATAATAGACCAAAATATAACAACAATCATATTTATGATAACTTAGGTGTTTTAAATCTTAACTTAAACAAATATCTATCGCAATGAACCTAATTAAGTAGTTTCATAGAATTTGTTCAAAAGAAACCTTAAAGATAGCTATCCACATCTTTCATTTTGCAGATGAAAAAATGGAGGCCAAGGAGAGTTAAATGATTTGCCCACCATTATAGAAGTATTAAGCAACTGAACTAGGAATATTCTCATGGTTCCAAATGCAGTGCTCTTCCCAAGTTTTTCTGGTAATTTTTATTCCACTGTTATTTAACATTAGCATATTTAGTAGTACTTTATCTTTGCAGACCTTTTAAACAACCTCATTATAATTTATCACTGATAAAGATACAGATACAGGTAATATGTATATTTAATTTTCAGGCTACATAACATTGAGAAGCAAAACTAATAGCTTGGTTGGCAGAATTGGGATGCAAATAGATCTCAGTAGTCTCAAACAATAGAAATAATAGTAAGAAGTTCAGTAAGAAGAAATGTAAAAATTTTACATTAGGATTTGAAAAATAAAATGCATGAGTAAAGAACATAAAACACTAAACAACAAACAGTTCATGTGAAAAAGACTTGGGAATTCTTATTAAGATCAATGAGTCAATCATGGTCCATGGATGCCAGAAAAGCTAATATGAATTAAAATTATTTTGGTGGGAGCATATATGGAATACTCAGTATTTTGAATTTATATTTTAGTAAATATGTTGATATACTTAAGCATTTTCAAAGGAGGGAAGATAAGGGAACTCTAAATTAAGGAATATTAAACTGATCAGTTGAAGAAACTGGGAATAAATCATCCAAAGAAAAGAAATATCAGAGCAATCTTCATATATTTGGAGTATACAATGTAAAAATGACTAGACTGGCTTTACTTGACTCCAGAGAGCATTTATAGAAGCAATGGCTAAATGTTACTTTGTTCATTGTTCTTCCTTTGCTTTCAAAGAGGACAAGTGACATCATGGGGTGATGTCATGACTTGCATATAAATTCGATTAAATGAGACAGAGTTTCACAAAGTTGTAAACCTCACTCTCTCTCTCTCTTCCAGTCATTAAAGTCCAGTGGCAATACAAGAGTCAGGATGACTGGCAATGACTTGGGATACAGTGGATTAACTTATTGTCTTTGATGTCTGACCAAGCTCTAAGTATCCCACAGCACCTGCTTCAGGGAACACATTGTTTTTATACACCTGTTTCACTGGGGGAAGTCTTCAGATGCTTGTGGTAGACACCCTTCTACCTCACTGAGATTTTTGAAGCCTGTTAGTTACGCTCAATATGGTTTAGCACATCTGTCAAGATGGTTCTACCAAGATGTGGCTGCTGCACATGTTACAGCTTCTTGGAGCCACAGGTGAAAGTTGGGTGACAAGTGAACACCAAGGGTGGATGGCCAGTCCTAAAAAAGGCTCGGCAAGCCCTCAAACCAGCTAGAAGCTACAGGGAAACTAATGCTGGTTTGATGTAGGGAAGCATTTCTCAATAAGTGGAGCTGTCCAAAAGATCAGTTTTCTTTCTAAACAGGTCATACACTTCCCCCTCATGGAAGATTTTTCAAGGGGGAAGCTAAATAACCACTTGTCAGGTTTATTGCTGAGGGCACTCCCTATTCAAGAATATATTGGAGTGAATAAATTCTGAGGTCCCTTGCAACTGGAAGATTGTGTGAGTTCATGAACACATTGCTCCTAGGGAGCAAACTTCAGGTTAAGATGGTGGTGTGTAGGATTGTATAGGAGCTCAACTTTCCCACACGTGCTTCAGCAAAGATCTAAAAAGAGCAGAAGACCAAGTAATGTTCAATAAATCAAAAGAGAAACAATAGTAAACGTCTGCATCGAGTTCTTGGATAACACTGAAGAAAAATAAGTCAGAAACCAGTGGGACACTTCCACAGGGGTGTTGTGAAATTGAATGAGGTGGATATAAAGCACTTTTGCAAAGCACAAAGTATTATATTAATGCACTTTAAGTTGTTGTTGTAGTTGTAATTATTTATTATTTTTGTCATTAGTATTATTATTTTATAGTCACTGATTCTTGGTAATGTATTAATTCCCTTGGTTTTCTACTGTACTACTCCTGGTGAAGTCAAACAATACTTACGGAGAAATACAGGGGTGTGCTAGTAAATGTTTAACAACTGGAGTCTCCAGAAAAAAAATGCACACTCATTTTTAAATTTAATCTACATTATCAAAATGGTTAAATCTAAACAAACAAGAAAACAGAATGAAAGTAACCATAGTACATAATGTATTTTACTTATTCAGTATTATATAAGTTGACCTAAAACAGTATTTTCAGAACCAGAAAAAATGGTAAACAATAATAACAATAATAAAATTTATCTCCGGTGACAAAATATCAACATTCTCCAAGGAAATAAGGAAAAAAAGTGGAAAGTTCACCCCCAGAATTGTCATCATCAAAACTATCTGATGGAGGCTAAAAATAGAAAATTTGGTCAATGGAACTGATTAGGTACACAAGATATACTAGCAAATATACATAAAATCACAGTGCTAAATGAACCTAGCCAAGCAACTACTGGGGCAAGGACTCACTATTAAATAAAACCTGTTGTGAAAACTGGAAAGCAGCCTGGCAAAAATTAGTTATAGCTTTACTTCTTCCACAATATACCACAATAGACTCCAAATGACTACATGACCTAGACATAACAAAGGTCATATCATAAAGCAACTAGAAAATCAGAAAAGGTGATACCTTTCCAACTCAAGGTGGGAAGGGGAGTGAAAACAAAGGATAGAGAGGATTACAGGAGATAAAAGACACAATTTTGGTTACATAAAATGGAAAAGCTGCTGTACAAACAAAACCAATGAAGTTGAAATTAGAAGTGAAGCAGTTAATTGTGAAAATATCTTGGAAGCATGTTTCTTTGATAAAAGTCTGATATTCAAAAAATGTATAGGGTACTGATTCAACTGCATAAGAAAACCTTAAATAGGTATTCTTTCAAAATAAAAAAATGGTGAAAGGCTAGAAATAGGAAACTCACAAAGGACAGAAGCAAGCTATTAATAACAACATAAAAGTTCTTCACTTTTACCCAATCATTATGGCAAAGATGACAAAAAAATAAAAAAATAAAAATTTTAGGAAGTCTGCAACATAGTTACACATGACATTTTTGTGGAGTTAGGAATTGATTCAGCCATTCTGGAAAGTATTTTGGAACTATATTCATAAAAGCACTAAACTGTGTACATCTTTTGACCAAACAATACCACTGCTAAATGTATTCCCTAAGCAAATAAAAGAAAGAACAACCTACATGTGTAACAATAATAATTATGCATTTTATTCTGTTATAGAACTGAAAACTTTTGCTAAGTTCATCAGCTGGTGAGTGGCTGAATAAATTAAGGCATATAAAAATAATGAAATATTACTGTGCCTTATTAAATGCTGCAAGTGATGGAT
Organism: Petaurus breviceps papuanus; assembly: GCF_028583685.1. Lineage (NCBI taxonomy): Eukaryota > Metazoa > Chordata > Mammalia > Diprotodontia > Petauridae > Petaurus > Petaurus breviceps. Next base: position 61,596,347 of record NW_027187391.1, read on the forward strand.
TCAGAGAAAAATAAGATGACTTTATAAAATTATGCAGAGAGGAGAGAATCAATAGAGTAATTTATACAGTACTGCAATATTGTAAAGAAAATAAACTTTGAATCACTTGAGAACTCTAATGTAACATCCAACCATGACTCCAGAGGAATAATAATAATGATAATAATACTAGTTAATATTTCTATAGTTCTATGTGCCAGACACTGTGCTAAGTACTTTACAATTATTACATCACTTGCTCCTCACAATAACCCTGGAAGATGGGTGCTATTATTATGCTCATTTTGTGGATGAGGAAACTGAGGCAGACAAAGGTTCATTGACTTACCTAGGATCACACAGCTGATAAGTGTGTGAGACTGGAATTGAACTCAGGGTCTCTGACTCCATGATGGGAGTATCCACTGTGCAACCTGGCTGCCACCAAAATTCATCTTCTAAGAAAGAGGTGAAAGGTTGAAGATACAGAAGGAGGCATATATTTTCAGACAAGATCTTTGTGGGGATTTGTTTTGCTTGACTGTTGACTTGTTATGAGAGGGTTTTATTTTGTTCGTAAGGGGCAAAATATACAGGAGGATTAGGTTAATGATAGTAATGCTAGAAGCCAGAGGAGAAAGAAAGGAATATTAATGGAGGGGTTTAAAAGCATTTACAGGGGTGGCTAGGTGGCACAGTGAATAGAACACCAGCCCTGGAGTCAGGAGGACCTGAATTCAAATCTGGCCTAAGACACTTGACACACTTACTAGCTGTGTGACTTTGGGCAAGTCACGTAACCCCAATTGTCCTCCAAAAAGCAAAAAAAGCAAAAAAAAGCACATATAGAATAGGACAGAAAAAGGTTCAGAGGGGGACATAGATAAGCAGGGCAGTTTTAAAATGAATAGGTTAATTTAATATGCATTTTTAAAAGGAAATAAGTGGGATATATTAGAGGGGACTTTCCATAGTTTCACATGAAATTCTCTTTTTCTGTTATTCTTTGTAAATGTGAAGTTCACATTTATCAAGATAAGAGTAACAAAATTAAAACAATAAAAATAAACAATTATTGACTCTCTACTATTTACAAAAATATAAACCCAAGATCTTGGTTATCTAAGGTCCCCTTAGTATGTCTTCAACCTACTTCTCCAGCCTCATCAAATACTTTCATATAGTCTTTCATATAGTACAGTATTCTAACCACACTGCACTACTTCATTGCCCTCTTTCTTGCCCTTCCTTCTCTTGTCCCAGTGCCTTTACTATGTACATGGCTTTAATGGAGTCCTTTTGTTACTCAATCATTTGCTGTTGAAGTGAAGGCCCAGTTTAAATTCAAGTTTAAACTGAAGAATTGCTTCCTGACCCTTATTCAGAACAAAAGGACCACTTCCTCCTCAAATTTCTTGTAGAACTGCTATAGGATCTCTTCTTTTCCCTTCTCAACATTCCTCATATGACAGTTAGGGATGAACATGCTTTTTTTCCTTCCTTAAAAGAAAGGTTTATAGCCAGGATGTGCTGGTAAATGTTTAACAACCAGTCCTCTGCACACACACTTAATTTCACTCTGAATTATTATGATTTTCTGTGTGACTTTCTTAAGTTTAGAGACAGTCCACAAAACAATAAATCAAACCCTGAATTGTAGCATTTGTGGACTTCTGGGGTGTAAATGATTATACTGAAAAGTTAACAATATGCTGGTTGGAACTGGCTCCAATATACCGCTGGCATTCTGTGGTGTGCTTATGTTTGTTTCCTAAGGACCCAGCATATATTCCTCAGAGTAGGTACTCAGTGAATACTGCTTAACAAATATTGTTTGCATACATGGTATGACTATGTTGTACTCTTTCTTTGTGGATACGCCAAAGATATTTTCAACCAAAAAGTGCTTATTAAGTCTTTAGGATATGGTAGGCATTTGCAGACAGTGAGGTAGCTCAGTGGATAGAGTCCTGGGCCTGAAATCAGGAAGACTGTATCAGCAAGCACCCCAGCGTCCCCAGGGTGTCTGCCAACACAGGTTCTTGGATCTGCTTTGATAAAGGAAAGCAACTCAAAATGGGTTAACAAGCTTTAATCAGTCAAATATATATCATTTACCTTGTTCAGGGAAAAAAGGTCAGCACCCCGAACTTCAAAGTATACAGGCAGAATTATCAAGACAGAGAAACAGATCAAGTAGACAGATTTCCAAACTGTCCAACCATTACATCCATACCAAATAGACATCTTGGTTTTTCAAGAGGCGGAGGGGGGAGGAGAGATGGGGGGGGGGGGCCTCTCAACAAAGGCTTTCCAGTCTTCTCCTGGCTCAGAGAATGTAAGGACCTTCTGGACCCATTGGCCAATCAAAAAGTATCTACTCAAAAACAAGCCTCCTACCCCAGGCTCCAGGTGCACTTTAGCCTAGAGGCAGGGAAGATCTTTAAATTTGCATTTCCATTACAAAGACCTGAGTTCAAATTTGGCCTTAGACACTTAATAGCTGTGTAAACCTGGGGAAGCCACTTAACCTCTGTTTGCCTTAATTCACCAGGGAAATAAATGGCAATCTACTCCAGGATCCTTACCAAGAAAATCCCATGGATGGTATGGTCCACAGGATCACAGAGTTGGACATGGCTGAATGATTGAGCAATAGCAGCAGTATGGTAGGCACTGTGCTTTTCATGTGCATTTATAAATCACTTCGATGACAAACATGGCAAGGTTCTTTTGGGTAGCTACTATCTTCTCTTTCTTTTCTTTGTCTCCAGATTTCCTTCTATTGAGCTTTGCACAAAGTGGAATTTCAATCAATGTTCATGATGGAAAATTTTAGACCCAGACGGCTGTGATACAGGCCATGGCATACTGGATCTGCAAACAAAGGGCGTAGAGTCTAAATCCTGCTCTGCCACTTCCTAACTGTGTGACATTTGACAAGTTACTTAACCTCATCTACAAAATGAAAGAGTTGTATTATATATCCTCTAAGGCTCTTTTCTGCATTTAAACCTAGGTTCCTGTAATAGATCTCAGCTAGAAATTTGGACTTGATTGCCAGTTCTCTGTTGGGAAAATGTATCCTATGTTTAGAATACCTCACTAAAATACAATGAGTCTCCAGCTTTAAAAGAAGATCTCTTTCATGAGAATTTTAAAGATGTTATGTTATAGGAGGTTATATATTGGTGAAACTATTAGACACTAGCATCTGATCATTAGTCTAAGTCTTTCAAACTAAGGCTTCTCTCCTTTAGATTTTTTTCTTTCCCTTCTTATTCCCTTAACCTTTAGTTTATTTCCAGTTCTGTAAGCCATTTACCTATGCCTTGTCTCCCCTTTGTTTTGATGTTTGTTTAAACATTGCATTAGCATTTCAGCAATCTTTTGCCAGGATCAAATTGGCTCATTTTCATTTCAACAGTTCACTAACACTGACCATCTTGAGCTGCCTGGGCCATTTTCTAAATTGAGTCACTTGTTCTGTTATTTATGTTTATTATAAACTGTTATTTGCATGGCAAGCTGTAATCTTGATTTACAATGATAACATTAATTGACTGCATTTGACTGTGCATCTTAAACTCCAACTAAACTGCCCATAAATACTCAGAATTTGGTTTTGTTGTTTTGTGTAGAAGGTCCCATGGCCTCCTTTATTTTTTTTTTACAAGATTGTTTCTATCAATGTTGTTTGCACTAATTGGCTAGATGTGGTATAAAGCTTAACCTTGCAGAAATGTTTACAGTGTTTCTGCCTGAAAAGAAATTTTGCTATATCCTCTCTTAGAAGTGTTTGTCTCTCCTACTGCTTCCTGTTTCCCAAAACTGTTAAGTTCACTAATTTCTGCCCACAGCCAGATAAACCAGGTTTTTGTCCATAAACATAAATTCCTTTGAAAACTTAAGTAAAAGTGTACAAGAAACAGCGGTGAATAGAGTGAACCCTGGTGTTTTAAAATATTCCTCAGCACCTCATGAGTTTTGCATGAGTGTGTTCATTATCATTTATCTTGGCATAAAAGTGCATCATTTCTTTAACCAATTTCTCATAAGAGAAGTAACTATGACTTGAGAGATCATCTTCAGAACCACAAGCCCTTCAGGGAAATGGGATGTGCCAAGGGCAAATCAAAAGGTAAGTATGGCCTCTTTCCTCCTGATCTCTCTCCTCATATTTTTATACAGATGCAATCTTGTTAAAGCAAAAATAATGAGATGCCTTGAAGGGGTAGATGGGTAAAGCATATGCTAAAAAAAGATAACATCAGAGATAGAGTTAGCAGTTCTTGAACCTTAGACAAACTCAACTGAGGTAACAGTAGCAGTGATGAAAATTGTCTTTCTGTGGCATCATGCTGACACAAGGGTAGCTTATCTCCTAGAATGTGGTTTATGACCCTAAAGCACAAGACATCTTTGAGATTCCAACCCTCTAGAGGAGGTGATGGGACATAGTGAGGGAAGAAAGGGGGTGTTTGATGGCACAGTAAAACCAGTAGAGGACTACGGAAAAGGATGCCCTGTCTAAGTCAGTGCCGTGGGTCAAAACCCTAATTGTCCAATCTTTGTTCCATCTTTAGGGATCATGACTTGCAAAGAAGTAAGGGCAGTATAGACAGACAATCCCTTTGGGCCAATTGTGTATATGGGAAATTCAGCTCTTTTTTATCTACTGTTGTCAGGCACAACCTCCTCTTTCACTTATTGCCTCTCTGAAGCATTCCCACTCCCTAAACCCTCCAACAGTTTGGTATCATTATCCTTCCTTGTCATACTGTGGGGATGGCTCTGTTCCTTATGGATGCTGTTCTCATCTCTGTCTTAAATTGAGATTAAAAGAACACAGATCCTCAGCCAAGATTCAGTCTAGTAGGCTTGAAGTGAGTCCACTCTTTTGTCCTTTCTTCTAACAGCTGCTGAGCAGCAAAAGGTAAAATAATCATTCAGGAGAGTCGCAAAAAATGAAACGAAAGGCTATCTCATGTTACAATTGATTTCAATTTGCTGAAATATGCACTGTGCATTTTTATGAGGTTGGTAATACAGTGTGCTTTCCTTCAAGTACAGTGAGACCTAACATTTCATTATATTTCCTCTTGGCTGCCTGTCCATTCCTCAAACCTTTTCTAATTTTATTTTCCCTTCTGCAGTCATAGTCTACAATGCAGGGTGTTTCTTTGAATTTCTATGCTTTGATCTGATTTGGCATTTGTGACCAGTCCAGGCTAGCATGGTGCAGGTGTGGAAATGTTTAGCTTCTATGATCAATTACATTATCCAATGACCTTCCTTCTCCCCACTGCACTTGAAAGGTACAAGTGCCCGTTCAAGATGATCTTGGCTTTGGCAGCACTGTGAAGCACCTGCCTGTTAGCTTTGCTGTGTCTATTTGTCTCTGTTTATATACATCCAATAGGACCCCTCTGCCTAAACGGATTTGAATGAAATTTGATATTGAAGGCTATTTTTGAAATCTCTGGGTCATACTCAGTTTTGCTCCTTTTTTTTTTCCAAATTGGGAAGAATATAACCATTTAGATAATATTCCAATTTGAATACAATTGCATTGGCACAGCTTGTAAGTCCTTTTCTAGTTTCTGCAACAAGAACTTGAGAAGCTGGTATTCGAATATTCTTCCGTTTTTAGAAAAAAAAAACTTGATAAGGTCAAGTCTAGTACCCTCTCTAATAGATGAGGAAACTGAGGCTCAGAAAGGTTAGTAGATTTGGCTAATATTCTAGAAGGTACAAGTGGTTTTAGGAAATAATTCTCCCAACTCCCAGGTCAGTATTATTTCTACTACACTTAACTCAGAATAATTTAGTATCCTGAGTCAGTTCAAGTCAACAAGCATTTATTAAGTGCCTACTTATATGCCAGGCACTGGTTAAGCACTAGGGACACAAAAGAAAGGCAAAAAGAAATAGTCCCTGCCTTCAAGGAGTTCAAAATCTAATGGGGGTAGACAACATACAAAGGAGATAGGTAGTAGGTAGTTAGATAGATATATAGATAGATAAACAGGAATATATGTGTGTACATATATACCTTGCGTATATTACATATACAAGTTTGTTTAAGGTTCAAGAACCTCTTTCTCTACCTCTGATGTTATCTTCTTGTAGTGTATCCTTTACCTATCCATCTCTTCAAGACATCTCATTATTTTTGCTTTAACAATATTTTACCTGTATAAAAATATGAGGAGAGAGACATCAGGATTAAAGAAAGAGGTCATATTGCCTTATGATTTGCTCCTGGCCAATCCCGTCTCCATAGAGATGATGGTTGAATCCATAGAAATAAATAATGTCAGTAAGTGATGTAATATAGAGGGAGAAAGGCGCAAGACAGAACCTTTGGGGATACTGACTATTAGTGGGTAGGGCTTGGGTGAAGATCAAAAAGAGACTGTGAAGGAGCAGTCATACATGTATATATGTACATATGTACCTATTACATATATATATGCATAAACAATAAGGGGAATTCTGAAATGCTTCTTGTGAAATGTAAGATTTTAGCTGGTGATTTAAAGGAAAATAATAGATAAAAATGAGAAGTGGGATAATTCCAGACATGGGGCACAGTAAATAAAAATGAGTAGAGTTAGGAATTAAAGTATCTTGTGCAAGGAATAGTAAGTAAACCGATATCACTGGACCACAGAGTACATGGAAGGGATTCAGTATAAGACAAATAGGAAGGTGGGGAAGAGGGGCCAAAGTATGAAAGATTTTAAAAGTCAAACTGAGGATTTATATTTGATTTAAGAGGTACTAGGGAGTGTTGGTGTTTTTGGAGAGGGAGTCATATGATAAGAACTGTAATTTAGGAAGATCACTTTGATAATTGAATGGAGGATGGACTTGGTTGGGGAAAAATTGAAGGAAGAAAGAACATCTAGAAGGTAATTGCAATAGTCCAGGCATGAAGTGATTGAGGGCTTGTACCATGGTAATGACATTATTAGAGGAGAAAAGGGAATTCTTATGACAGATATTATTAAGATTTTAAGATATTATTCAAGTAAATTTTGTAGAACTTGGCAACTATTTATATATGGTGGGGTGAGAGAGAATGATGAGAACAGACTGATAGATTGTGAGCTTTGGTGACTGGGAAGACAGTGATACCTTTAACAGTAATAAAGAAATTAGAAAGAATGAAAGGTTTGGGGGAAAAGATAGTAAATTCAGTGTTGGACATATTGAGTTTAAAATGTCTATAAGATATTTGTTTTAAGATGTCTAATAGGCAATTAGAAATGTGAGATTGGAAATCAGGATAGAAGTTAAGGGTGGATAAATAGATCTGAGAATCACCTCCATAGAGATAGTGGTTGAATCCATAGGAATGGATAATGTCAGGATATGATGTAATGTAGAGGGAGAAAGGCCCAAGACAGAGACTTTGGAGGTACTGACAATTAATGGATATGACTTGAGTGAAGATCAACAAGAGATTGTGAAGGAGAAGACTGTTTAGGAGAAAAACTAGGAGAGAATAACATAATGAAAATGTAGAAAGGAGAATATCTTGGACAAAAATGTAATTGATGGTATCAAATGCTAGAAGATGGAGAGGACATTAGATTTGGCAATTTGGGAATCAGTGGTAACTTTGAAGAGAGATGTTTTATTAGAAAAATTAGACCAGATATCAGATTGCAAAAAGTTATGAAGAAAGTAAGAGGAAAGGAAGTAGAGGCACTGATTATAGGTAGCATTCTCAAGGAGTTTAATCCCTAAAGGGAAGAGAGATATAAGAAAATAACTATGGGGAAAGGGACAGATCAACTGAGCAGTCTTTGAGGATGAAAGAGGCAGAGGCATGTTTGCAGGCAGGAGAAATATATTCAGTAGACAGGGAGAGATTAAATCTTTGTGAGAAAGAGGAGAAGATAGAGGACATTATCTGCTGGAGAAGACTAGATTGAATGGGATAACTTGTACATGTGAAGGGATTAGCCTTGGCAAGGAAAAGGGCCACCTCTTCAGGTAAACAAGTGGTGGAAGAGATAGTAATAAAAAAGCATATGAATGATGTGATGTGAGGAGAAGTTCTAAGAGTAAGGTCTTGGTGAATGGATTCATTTTTTCAGCGAAATGTAAAGCAAAATTTATGTGGGGAGCCATGGGAGGTTTACCCGAAGTAGCATTATGTAACATAACTTTAGAACAGACCTAGTTAGCACAATTGTGTATAAATAGGAGTGAAGGCAGCGGCAGTAATTCAAGGCTGAGGCTTGGTAGGGCAAGGTCAACAATAAGATAAGGGGCAAAGCACTCTGGATTAGCAAGGGGTCAAAGAGGGTCATTCTGTCAATACATATTTATTATGTTCCTATTATATGCCAGGCACTATGTTAAGTGCTGGGGATACAAATAGAAAGAAACCCCTGTCCTCAATGAGCTTACAATCTAATGGCAGAATACAAAACATAAAAGTAATCTGAAAGGGGAAGAACCTGATGGAGGGTTGGGGGATAGTGGAGAGGGAGCATGGAAAAGTCAGGCAGGGAAGTCCCAGGTGGTACAACCAGGTGAGAGATGAGGAAACATCTGAACTAAATTGTCTCCTTAAATGGGTTTGGAGTTCATGGCCCTGCCTTCCAATCAGAGAGGCAGAGGGCAGTGTTGAAACAGAGTACAAAGACTGATCAGATCTTTGAGGATGATGAGGTTATCCCAAAAAGGAACTTCCTGGGATATGGTGGAGAAGTAAATTAGAGACTGACCTTTCTAGAGCTGTAGTGTGGGGGCATTGTAGAGAAATCCAGAGGAGTGTAACCCATGATGGGAAAGAGTTTAAAAAATACACACACACACACACACACACACATGTATATAAAGCTAGTATAGTAGTGTTGACTTGGGAGAGAACTTAGGAACTGATTAGATGCCTTGTGTTGCAAGGCAGAGAGAGTGGTTCAATGATAACATATTATGTATGATCAGGTAAAGGAATTTCAAGTTCATGAACATAAAATTCAAATATTTGTGAGTGATGATGAAATAAAGCCATGACCATGTCTGCACATAGCTAAGGTAAAGTGGGGAAGTGGGTGCTGAGAATTGAAGAACTGGAAGATCAAGGTATTTGGGGGAAGATCAGCATCCATGTGGAATTCCTCTAGTGTGAGTTGAAATGGACGAAATGACTGTAAGTCAGGTACTGAACTCAGTGAGGAAGCAAAAAGAGGGTCAGAAGTTAGTAAACAACAACTATTTGAATCTTAATTTGGGTGATAAATATAGATTAAATGAACTGCAAAGGAAGAGCGCTTATCAATGATGGTGGTAGAGGGAGAGTCTGAATGTGGTAACAGGGAAAAAGTAGTATTTTGACTACCCTTTGGTAACCAGTAAGCTGGCGATATGAGTGAAAATGCAACCAGTACTAGAACAGGAGACCAGTTTGCCCAGGAAGTTATCCTAGTGTGTTGCAGCTCTTTCATGGGACTTAGAGGGTTTTACCAGGGTAGCAAACTTGCTAGTAAATTCAAAAAGCCTTTATTAGGCACATTTCATTTAAATACATTGTTATTGCTTTTTACTTTAAGATCAGCTATATTTCCTAAAATATTCATTCACTTCTTCTTCCTAGAAAAAACAAGTCTGATAACAAAGAAAAAGAAAAAAAAGTTGAGGAAAACCATCTAATTAATGAAAAAAAGTTTCACAATATGTAGTTTTCCATATCCAGAGGCCCCCACCTTTTGTTTGCCTGAGACAGTTCAATTTTCCTATCTTATGGGTTTGATTTGGCAAAAAAATACTCTGAACTCTGTAGGAAGGAGAATGATGTCCACCTGATTGAAAAACAAAACAAAACAACAAACTCAATTGTTGCTATCCCACAATTACATAAACCTCGTAAACTTTTCATGATCTGGGATCATCTCGATGGCTAAGAAGTTATGAGCAACATCAAATGCAGTTAAAAATTCAAATTGAATTTGATTTGAGCAAATGTAGTTTCTGTGCTCTTAATTTCTTTTATCTTTCTGTTCTCCAAAAAGTCCTTTCTCCACTTTTCATGAGATGATAAAAAGTTAAGAAAATGCAACCTATGAGGAAACATTAAAAGAATTGGAGTTGTTTTGCATAAGAGTAAAAATTCAATTAATTTCATAGGATGTAATAATGTGTATGTATGTATGTATATATATATATATATAATTGTTAGTACAAGTGTAAGTCATTCTCTTCACTATCTTTAATGAAAACAGAATACAGAAAAAAAAAAAGCCTTAAAACTTTGAGAAAGGATTTAGCATTAGAGTAAAATAGAACTTTTTGGGAGGGAATTGCTAAAGATAGGATTATTTTTTGCCATTGTGGTATGAAAAATGGCTTTAATTTTAAAGGGTTGAAGAAAGCACATAGGCATGAAGACGGGGGAAGACAAGATGACTTTCTGTCACATGGTTCAATAATTGACATAAGGTTGTTTTCTCCCCACCCTCAAAATTTCAAAAATGGTACAGGATGCATTTCTGACATGTGTGGCATAATGTAAATCTGAATGGTATACAACAGTCAAGAACCCTGAATCTGTTATGGCAAATTAATGAAACCTTATTATAAATTGCTTGGAGCGATCCATTTACAAAATAATTCAACAAATGTGGAAAATGAAAGCACTGAAAAATGATTCCAATTTTAGAAAAGAACATTTTGAATGAGAACATTAACATTCATAAAGAAATTTAGTTTCAATTTTTAGAAAGATGACTAAATGGCAATATGTGCCTTTTGCTTTGTGTTTGAAGGTGGAGTTGATTTGACTTATGTACTAGGATATTGTATATACTAAATATTTTTAAACTGTCTCCAGTTTGACTTAAGAGAGTGGTACTTTTGTTAGACTCTGCACAGGTTACATCATTTAATGCACCCAGGAGTTTTGCAAAACCAATGTGGTTTCTGTTTTTCATTTGATCTGTAACTGTAGTTCTTGACCTGCATGAGGGGTAGTGTAAATGTCCCCTTCCTCTATCCCTGCCCAAAACACACAATTTATAAATGTGACTCCCACAGGGCAGGATGATTAGAAGGGATTTTCAAGGTGGTAGATTTAAGCCTGACTTTCACGGGCATCTGATTCCATTTCTAATGCTCCAGTCCACTACAACATGATGCCTTTGTCGTATATGGATCACTGGACCCCATATGAGATACTTAAATGTAGAAGTGCAGTTAAACTCTAGAAAAAAATCTCCCTGGATTTATAGTTTAACCTTTGTATGTTTTCAAAACTTAAATGCTTGATCTTTGTGCCATCAGAAAAGTCAAAGTTCTTTGAATTCAATGTCAGGGGTGACCAAGTGGATATTTGTGGGTTCACTGGAAATGTTTAATTAAGGTAGGAGTGAAAGGCACAGGTTTAGGGGAGATCTATAGTGATTCACTATTAGACACCCTTTTCTTGTCCTCACTGTTCTTATTATGTTTCTCTTGACCCTAGGCCAAGATGTTACCTTCTATGATGTGGAACTAGAGTGCCATGGTCCTAGGGCTAAGGCCTCTAGCATAGATTTTTGATCCAAGGAAAAAGGGTGAGAAATGGGTGAGAAATTTGGGTCCCATGGCCTAGCACACCTTGTATGTGGTACACACTAAATATCTGAAGTATCATGTGATGGATAAAGAGACAAACTTTTTTTTTTATGGCAGGATCTGAGATCTGGAGGATGATCCTACAATCTAAATGAAGTTTGAATTTCCAGACCCCAAATAGGTTTCTACTCCCAAATAAGTTGGTAGTTGCTGATGAACTTTGCCATGCCTGTTCTTGGCCCTGTGTGTACCAGATGAACTCTGACATGATTCCTTGTGGTTTTGCAGGAATAATATGATTTGTAATATTATTTTCTTGAGCTTCTGTCTACTGTTCAAAACCACAATAGGCCTTGAGGGTGGCCAATGATAAGTAGAACAACAGTGATGGGATTAAAAACTCTCTGGCTCTTTGGTCATAGGGATGGATCAAGGATGGCCTTGGTTGTCACTTCTAGAATGTCTAATATTTTCCCCTTTCCCTGGTCAATAAGAGGTGTTTAATTACTTACTGTTTAATAATTTATTCTTGAATTTTGTCAAAGAGTTATGTTAAGCTTATATAATCTATAGTTTCTAGGACCATTTTTTCTCTCTATTTTGAAAATTGGAATTGTCTTTGCTTTTTTATTCATCTTGTAATACTTTCCTTATTTTCATTGAATTTTCGATGAATACTTATCATGGTTCTGTGATAACATTTGACAATTCTTTTCTATATTTTATCTATAGAGACTTGAATTTATTTAGTTATTTATTATTTTACTATCTTATCACTCTTCAACTAATATAAGCTAAGTCCTATAAAACAAAATCTAATTCTTTGTCAAAATCTACATAGTCAGATATTTACTTTCTATGTCCTTTTTCTTCTAAATTCAGAATTTTTTAATGGAAGAAGTGGTAAAAGTATTAACTTGCTTGGTTCATTTTCTTACATAAGACATAGAAGTTATAAGATTCACTTCAGATTTCCTATCAACAGCATCTTTCATTTCAACATGAGGTCTGATGTCTTAGAAAATACATATTGTAGATACAAGTTCTAGAAAGACAGCATCCCTTGTTATTTGTTCATTTATTTACAACACTCATTTAAAAATTTTTTTTGAATTCCAAATACTCTCCCTTTCTTTTACCCCTCCCCCCACTCACCCATGCAGAGGGCAACCAATAAGATATCAGTTGCACATGGGAAGTCATGCAAAGCACATTTCCATATTAGTCATGTTGCAAAAAAAAAAAACCCTCAAAAAGCAAAAATACAAGAAAAATCAAGAAAAAAGTAAAATGAAAAAGGTATATTTTAATCTACAGTCAGTTTCTTGGGTCTTTCTCTGAAGGAGGACCACATTTTTCATAATGCTTACAATTTGTCTCAGATCATTGTCTTAATCAGAGTACCTAAGCCTTTCACACTTCATTATTGTTACAAAAATGCTGTTACTGTTTATACTGTTCTCCTGGTTCTTTTCAGTTTACTTTACATCTGTTCACATAAGTTTTTCCAAGTTTTTTTTCCTGAAACCATCCTGCTCCTTATTTCTTATAATACAATAGTATTCTATCACATACCACAACTTGTTTACCCTTTCCTCACTTGATAGACATCCCCTAAAATTCCAATATTTGTGCCACCACAAAAAGTTAATAAATATTTATGTACATATAGGTCATTTTCCTTTTTCTTTGCTCTCTTTCAAATAATTAGTAGTGGTATTTCTGGGTCAAAGGGGATATGTAGTTTTGTAGCCCCATAGCCATAATTCCAAATTGTTTTCTAAGTAGTTGGATCTCACAATTCCATCAACAATAACAGCATACATCCTGATAAACCTTAACAGATACACATCTCTTCCTCTTCAGAGAAGAGAGATAAGACATATGTATTGGAGAACCATAAAGGAAAGCACATGATCAAGAGAATTATTATATAATATTATAATTATAATACAGCACAATGTAGTGGATAAAGAGACACCCTTGGTAAAAAGGAGATGCATATTCCAGTTGCACCTCTGACATGTATTGATTGTGAGTCTGGGTAAAGACTCAATTAGGTGCCCCAGAAAACAATCCAAGACTACAAGTTAGAGAACTTGATAGAAAAATAGAACCATAATAGGAGTTGAGGAAGTTCATAATATTTCAAGTTGGAAGGGACACTAGGGATCACACGTATAGCTCATTTTATGGAAGTGGTAAATGAACGAGTGAGGTCACAAAGCTTAACTTTTATGTAAACACAGGTTCTCTAAATCCAAATTCGCTGCTTTTTTCATTGTGAGCAGTTCTGCTTTATTTTTTATCAAATCTTACCGTTTTCCCTTCTATTCCAAGGGGAAGTTATACATTTTATTTGTTCTTCAACCTGCCCCCAATAATGGTTAAAAGAATTATTTTTGCTGCCTTTAGCATTCAACAAAAGTCTCTGGCTTTTACTATTCCTTGCATTTTAAAAGAACCATACCATTGTTTCTTTTTTAAAATTTATTTATTTTTAGTTTTCAACATATATTTTTGCAAGATTTTCTGTTACAAATTTTCTCCCCATCTCTCCCCCACTCCCCAAGCCAAGATGGCAAACATACTGAATACCCCTTCCCCCAATCTGTCCTCTCTTATATCCTCCCCATGACCCTATGTATTCCTCTACTTTCTAGTGTTTTTAATAGGAATGTGTGTTGTATTTTGTCAAAAGACTTTTCTGCATCTATTGAGATAATCATGTGGTTTCTGCTAGTTTTATTGTTGATGTGATCAATTATACAGATGGTTTTCCTAATATTAAACCATTCTTGCATTCCTGGAATAAGTCCTGACTGATCAAAGTGCATTGTTCTTGTGCCTTTTTGCTAATATTTTATTTAAAAATTTTGCTTCTATATTCATGAGGGAGATTGGTCTATAATTTTCTTTCTCTGTTTTATCTCTTCCTGATTTAGGTATCAGTACAATATTTGTGTCATAAAAAGAATTTGGTAGGACTCCTTCTTCACTAATTTTCCCAAATAGTTTGTAGAGTATTGGAATCAATTGTTCTTTAAATGCTTGATAGAATTCACTAGTAAATCCATCTGGCCCCGGAGATTTTTCCCTAGGAAGTTGACTGATGGCTTATTCAATTTCTTTTTTCTCAGATGGGGTTATTTAAGTAATTTACTTCCTCTTCAGTTAATCTAGGCAACTTGTATTTTTGTAAATATTCATCCATTTCCCTAAGATTGTCATATTTATGTGCATACAATTGGGAAAAAATAATTCCTAATTATTGTTTTGATTTCGTCTTCACTGGAGGTAGATTCACCCTTTTCAGTTTTGATACTCTTAATTTTGTTTTCTTCTTTATTTTTTTTTTATCATATTTACTGATAAAAAATCTATCTATCAAGTTTATTGTTTTATTATAGAACCAGCTCTTAGTTTTATTTATTAATTCAATAGTTTTCTCAATTTCAATTTTATTAATCTCTCCTTTGGCTTTCAATATTTCAAAATTAATATTTAATTGGGAATTTTGAATTTGTTCTTTTTCTAGGTTTTTCAATTGCATGCCCAATTCATTGACCTCCCTTTTCTCTAATTTAATCCTGTATGCACTCAGGGATATAAAACTTCCCCTAAGAACTGCCTTTAATGCATTCCACAAATTTTGGTATGTTGTCTCATTATTATCATTCTCTTGAATGAAATTACTCATTGTTTCTATAATTTCTTGTTTGATCTACTCATTCTTTAGGATTAAATTGTTTAATTTCCAATTAATTTTTACTCTATCTTTCCATGGCCCTTTATTGCATATAATTTTTATTGCATCATGACCTGAGAAGTGTGAATCTAATATTTCTGCCTTACTGCACAGAATTGTGAGGTTTTTATGCCCTAGAACATGGTCGATTTTTGAGTATGTGCCATGAACCACTGAGAAGAAAGTATATTCCTTTTTATCCCCATTCAGTTTTCTCCAGAGATCTATCATATCTAGCCTCTCTAAAATTCTATTCAACTGCTTAACTTCTTTCTTGTTTATTTTGAGGTTAGATTTATCAAGTCAGAGTGGGGGAGATTAAGGTTCCCCACTAGTATAGTTTTGCTATCTATTTGTTCCTCTAATTCCCTTAACTTCTCCTCTAGGAATTTGGATGCTATACCACTTGGTGCATATATGTTAAGTAAGGATATTGCTTCATTCTCAATGGTGCCTTTTAGCAGGATATAGTTTCCTTCCTTATCTCTTTTAATTAGATCTATTTTTGCTTTTGCTTTATCTGAGATAAGGATTGGTACCCCTGATTTTTTTTTTTTACTTTAGCTGAGGCATAATATATTCTACTCCAGCCTTTTACCTTTACCCTATGGGTATCCCTTTGTTTCAAATGTTTTTCTTGTAGGCAGCATATTGTAGGATTATGGTTTTAATCCGTTCTGTTATCCACCTCTGTTTTATGGGAGAGTTCATCCCATTCACATTCACAGTAATGATGACTATCTCTTCCTTCCCCTCCATCCTATTCCCTCCCCTGCTTATAGTTTTGTTTCTTCTTTCTCCTTTTCCTCTCCTTGAGGGTTTTCCTTTTGACAACCACCTCCCTCAGTGTACCCTCCCAGTAACTCCCCCCTTCTTTACCTACCCTCTCCCCTTACTATTATTTCCCTCCCCTCTAATCCCCCCCTTTTTATCCCTCCCTTACCCTCCTACTGCCTATAGGACACAATAGATTTTTATACTTATCAGAGTATGTTATTCCCCCTTTGATCCCAAATCAACGAGAGTAAATTTCATACAGTGCTCCTCTCCCTCCCTCCTTTCCCTATTTTTAATGAGTTTTCATGTCTTTTCACATTAGAATTTTAAACTTAACTGATTATGTTGATCCCTCTTTGAACCAGAACCAGTAAGAATAATGTTCAAATGATGTTCCTCTCACTCTTTCCTTCTCCTGCACTATAATGTGGTTTTATGCCTCTTTGTATGGCATAATTTACCTTTTTCTGCCTCATCCTTTCCTTTTATACCATTGCCATCCCTTTGACCTCCTTTATAAGTTATTTTTTTATCATCAGGTTAGTTCATTTATACCCACACCCTCTATCTAGGTATAACCCTTTTAAGAGTCATGATAATCATATAAATTTTGATATTGACAGTTATCAGCTTAAATAGCGATGTGAATATTTTGCTCTTATTGCATCCCAAGTTATGTGCATGTGTGCGTGGGTGTGCATGTGTGTGTGTATGTGTGTTTTCCTTGTTTACCTTTTTATGTCTTTCTTGAATCTTGTAATTGGAGATGAAATTTTCCATTGAGCTCTTGTTGTGACCCCAAGATTTCTAGCTGAGTCTTACCTTCCTATGTCCTCAGTGCACATGCTGGCCACATCTTGTGTGGTATCATAAAGGAGAAGTCGAGTCAGTGGAAATGGAAAGAGGTACAGCTTTATTGGCAGGACAGGCGTGTTATTACATCTCTCCCTCTATCCTCTCCAGCCCCCTGATGCTTCAGCCTTTAAATCCCCAGAGTACACTTGCAGAGCTCATGGACAGCTTGTGAGGGAAGGTGGGAGGGGGGGCAATCAGAGAACAGGGAGGCTGTGTCCAGAACACCTCGCATACTCCTGCACACTTACACTTAGTCCCCGAGATAAATCTTGGGGTCACAGGGTACATTGCATGACAGCACACAATCTGGACGCCTCAGCACTTCCTAGAGGTTAGGGTGCCTTGACCACAGAAGAGATCAGAAGAGATATTGCTGATTGCTCTGTATCTTGTTATGTCAGACCTGAACTCAGAGAGGCTGCCTGAAACCCAAAGAGGAGCTACAGGCCCCAACAAATCCCCCTTCCTTTTAGGCGCCAAGCTCCAAATCTTATGAGTCCTGCAAGGCATGGGATTTTTTTGCATGACAGGGCAACAGATGAGAGGATAATTACCATAAACAAAAGTCATTCAATTACATATTATATAGTATTCAAAAATCACAGGGAAAAGGATAACGAGGTGGGAACACAAGTGTAGAGGGTTTGTTTAAAAATACTTACTACATACTTCACAATGCAAATCACAAGGAGATACAATATAACCAGAGGAAGAAGTGGTGAAAGCAATACATATATAGCCAAAGCAAAGGACTTAACTCTTTAAATGAACCCTAAATTTGTCGTGCCAAATTGTCCACCATAATTTTATCCAGGCAGGCCTCATTGATATGGGAAATCAATTTATCAAATTGTGCCAAATCCACTCCTGTGGAGGTATTTCTAAAAATCCCTAACAAACAATTTTTAACTTTTTGCCAATCATAATTAAACCTATTATATTTCAAGGCTATAACACAAATAGGATGAAAACTATAATCACACTTGAAAAAAACAGTTTCTGCAAGCTTGTCTTTCACAAATTCTAGTTTCCTTTAAAGCATCTAATTTTTTCTGAAAGTCTCTACTTTAACTTATTACCTAAATACAAAGACACAGTGGTTGAAATTATCAATGATAGTAGACAAAATAATAGTACAAATCCCTGCTAGATATACATTGAGCAAGAGTACAAGGAATGCAAACAATATTCCATACAGAGGAGTCATACATGGACAGGTGTATCCATACGTACATTGGAGAAGGAGAATAGAAGATATAGTTGCAATTAGTCCCATGATTAAACAAGTCCAGAAATCATTTTTGTGCAGGTTCCCCCAAAGTCTGAAACCAAGAGGGTGGTTCTACAAACAGTATGACATCATAACCACCAATACACTGTTTAAAAGTACAGATAAAGCAGGGTATATTCCAATAAAATATAGGATGGACTTATATCATCTTGTATCAGCAATGCCATATTCACAATGCCTATAGAGATTACAAATAT
>NW_027187391.1:61624764-61672849 GCF_028583685.1 Petaurus breviceps papuanus
TCCGCTTCCTCTTGCTCCGCCCCTTCCTGCTACATCAGCAAGTCCAATGGGGCATGGAAGATCTTTAAATCTCATAACCCTTACACATCTGTAAATGATTTACATTAGTAGTAGTAAGGAAGGCTTGAGAGGGTCAAATACATGTAGTCACAATTACATTCATATATGAAACAGGTGATGCAACAGGGGTAGGTGTATCAAAATGTAAATCAGGAGGGAATCAGTTCAGTTTGTACAGAAAGCAGAGTGATCACAGCAAGAAACACAAATCCTGGGGTAACAGGTTTTTCAGTTCTTTGGGTGGATATAAAAATGTTCGATTTGCCCCCATGGGGACATAGCTTTTTTGTTTGGGTTGCATTAGGAGACCTCTTCTTCTTCATTTCCATGCTCTGTCTCTGTGAGTTCTGCTGCTGCTGCTGAATTTTTTTCATCTTTCTGGGTGATTCGGAGTACACACCCTGACGTTTCTTTTCTGGCACCCTCACTGGTCATTCCCCAGCTTCTGGAAAATATATAAGCACAGCCTCGCCCCCACAGTAATAAATTCCACATTACCTTCATTTGGGGGAGTATGCACTGTTCACATTGTTTACTACTGGTGTTTATTCATTTTTAGCAATGTTTTTATTTAGTTAATGTATTTTGGGTGTATAAAGCAGTAGCTAATTGCTCCGCCCTTTATTATTTTAGCAACTAGCTTGTAATATCTTTATTATAAGGGGTATGCCTATGATTAATGTTATTTTAAAAATGATCACAGAAAGATTGAAATAAGTTTGTTAGTGGCAGGAACATTATCAGCATTCAATTGTGTCAGAAGGCCCATAGGAGCAGAAAAGTATAACATATGGTTACATAGAGTATATGCAGTTTGATCTACACAATAGTGTAGGCTAATGCAGTTCTAGGAATATTGGGGGAAAAGTTGGAGAAACTTGAACTCTTGATTAATAGTCATGTTATTTAGATAAAGAGGCCTAGGAAATGAAGAATGAATCACAATATAGGTAGTGGCCTCTATGTCATAACAGCTTGTAACTTCTGAAAAAGGTTAAAAACATCTGTATTCTCAGTGTGTTTAAGTTTAGCAGTATCAATATGTGTTGGCATATGTATAGAGATTATTTGTCTGACTCAATATTAAGGGAAAAGAAATATCATTTAATAATAATAGCATATCAGAAAGCTGTGTCTAGTGGGTAGAAGTAAAGTGAATACTAATAACTTTATCATTATTAGGATTAATGTTAATATAATTAGAATTAATTAGCTTATAATTCCAGGAAGCTGATAGACAAAAGAATTTCCTGACTAGAACTTTACAACTGAATATCAGCTTGTTTATCCTTTGATTATATACACTCTGGAAGAAAGAGATACTTCAGAAATTGAATCTTTTACTTGCAATACGTTCAGACACTACTTAAACTCTTGTCTAGGACATGGGATGACTACATATTGGAATCAAAATAGCAAAATATGTTCTACTTTACTTTAACTTAGCTATAAGTTGTCTTGTAAATCCTAAAAGCAAAAACAAAACTTTTAAGAGTGAGATTCATTTAAACCAAATTGGTGTAACATAAGTAACATAGATTCTCAAGGTATTTATTGACAAACTATTGCAGAATTCTTAAATATCACAAAGTTTTTAATCAAAAAAGGTATACGAACTGAACATTTATATTGGCGACAATTAAAAAGCTGGTCAAAGTACTTATAAAAGCTATTAGTATTAGGATCCCTCTAAACAATGGAGATATTATAAAGTGAGCCTAAGTATAAGTTACTGTATATGTTCTAATTCTTGATAAAAAAAAAATATTAGGTTTCCCAGTGAGCTAACACAAAAGAGTTCATATCTTTTACTGACTAATTATTCTGATCATAGAAATTTGCTATAGAAAGAAAAAATAAGATGTGAATTAAATATAACATTAAATGCTTTTTATTCTAAGTAGCAATTTTTCACCAGTCACCACTCATATATAATTATATGTTAATTTTATTCCTATGGAGCTGTAATAAACAATAAAGATTGACTAGCTTTTTCTTACATAAGGAATTTCGTTTAATGTTTTTCTTTCTCAATTGTTAGAAATTCTTTTAATATTTTGCAACTTTCTTAGCAAGTTAGATTCATTGTTTAGGAACAACATAACTAAAACAAGTTTCTTTTTTCAGGCTAAATGACCTTGCCTCTACAAATAGTTTCCTTGGCAGTTTTACTAAATAAGAATAACTGAGATGGACTTTAGGGAGGGGCTGGATGTGATGTGCCTGCTTCAAAATCTCATACATGCAGGAGGAATGGTTTGAATGAGTAGAATTAATCTAAAATAAAGTTTTCACCCAGTCTCCTCCTTTCCACATACAGTAATCAATTAGCAATTTTAAGTTTTTAGCATTAAAATAACTCAATAATCCTACAAGTTACAAATAACTGATAATCAAATTGTTTTAGTTGTAAACCCTCTCTAACTTCAGGTATATGTATAAATAATTGATTTTCTGTATGGCATATATAAACATTATAAGATGTAAGTGACATAACTTTTTAAACACATTCTTTATCTTTTACTTCCAATAAAATTCAAATAAAAATTTCCTTATCTAATACTATTTCTGGCTTAGAATGATTGCTCAATTTTTTAAATGAGAGAATTTTGCTACAATTTAGGAAGACCATAACAACACAATGACATTGTGACATTGATTGTATTTCCAAATCATCACTTGCAAAAATTATTGATAGAAAATTGGGCTAATCAAGTGTAGAGATTTTCTCCTCTCCTCATAGATGCAGAGCCTGATTGTGTATTTAGGGGTGTTGAATGGAGAGGTTCATCTGCTTGCTTAAAGGTGTGGGCCTCAATGCCCAGGGTTGTTGCTAGTGGGATCCTTGATAAATTTATCATGCTTTCTCCCTTTAGTCAGATTGGGAGAGTAACTCAAATTCCTTATTAGTTTTCAGCATTCTCTTTTAGCCTAATCTGGGATGAGAGGCATTAATGAATTTTTTGTAAAATGTTTTCAGCTGATTTAACTTTTACTCCAGTAAACTTTATTTATATGTCCACTCCTTAAAAAACTTCTTTGAAAGTGATAGCTTTGACCTCTCTAGCAAAAGTGATTTTGGGGAGTGGTGCCTACTCCCTTATCTCACTACTAGAGAACCCAAAAAACCTCATTTTTCTTATCAAATCTTAGAAAATATCCCAATTTGCCTAAATGCCAAATAGTAAAATGAATTCTGACTTATCTTTAGCATCAAATTAGGAGTGACACTTTTTACTTTTCACATGAATTCAATTGACTTACACTTTCATTCTGATACAGGGATTTATTTTTTTTCTAATAAGCAAGGCAAGAAATGCTTGTTTGTATGACTCTTTGATATGAGGGGAAAATTCCCTTATTATTTCTTATCACCTTCTCCTCACTCTACTTGGCCAGAGTGGAATGGTGAGGAGGAGATTTTCAAACTTTTAAAGATCTTAAGAATTCTGTTCACATTTTTAATGCAAAAGTTTATGCCTGATACTTCTTTCTATTCTCTATGACTTAATATAACCATCATATAACCTATAATATAAAATATTTTTCTTTCCTCTTTCTCTCTCCCCAGGAAGGGGAAGGGAAAGAGATAAGAGCATTCCAAGGAAAGTCCAGCTGCATATTGAACCTTACAGGGTGTTAGATTACTCACTCACACTCTTTCACACAGAGATACATAGACAAAACAGACAGATAGAGAAAATGAAAGGAAGAGTGCACTCATAAATTGTTAAAGATCATTTGCAGAAATCAGATATTATGCTTGGTCCTCGGTAAAACTTACTTGATCATTTTCTTTTTATCTGTTTCCAACAAAGACAGCTATATCACAGTGTTCAAGCCACCCCTGGAACTTTCATTTTTGATGTTAAGCATATCATTAATATATTCTATATTCCATAGAAAAAAGGCAGAAATAGGGAAATGCTGGAGTCCCTCTTCCATTAGTCCCTCACTCCTCTCTCTCCTGGCTGGCTCCCAATTTACGAAATAAATTGTCATTTGTTCCCCAACCATGCCCCATTTCTGCTTATCTAAGCCCATGTCTTCTATCCATGGAGAGAACATATTCACTTTTTCAATAAATCTCCACAGGTCCTTAAGTGGGAGGGTCTGTCCCTGGCCTTTAACTGCCTTATAAAGCTGTGGAGCCCAAATCTACATTTCCTCTGACTTAATTATAGGGAGGGATTCCCCATTTTCATCCTGAGCCAACCCCAGAATTCCCCTGGTCCCTTGGGGATTCTCCTCTATCTTTCCCACTAATGTGTGGGCTCAGCTAAAAAGTCCCTTTAAAACCACACATACTTTATTTGTCCCTGTTCAGCACACCATTTGTTGTGACCCCAAGATTTCTATCTGAGTCTTACCTTCCCAGGTCCTCAGTGCTCATGCTGGTCATGTCCTGTGTAGTCTCATAAAGCAGAAGTCCAGTCAGTGGAAATGGAAAGAGGTAGAGCTTTATTGGTAGGACAGGCAAGTTGTTACATCTCTCCCTCTATCCTCTCCAGCCCCCCGATGCTTCAGCCTTTAAATCCCCAGAGTGCACTTGCAGAGCTCGTGGACAGCTCATGAGGTAAGGTGGAGGGGGGGCCACTCAGAGAACAGGGGTTGTGTCCAGAACAGCTTGCATACTCCTGTGCACTTACCCTTAGTCCCTGAGATAAATCTCAGGGTAACAGGGTACAATGCATGACAGCACACAATCTGGACACCTCAGCACTTCCTAGAAGTTAGGGTACTCCAACCACAGATGAGATCAGCACATATTGCTGATACATAAGATTGTATCTTGTTATGTCAGACCTGAACTCAGAGAGGCTGTCTGAAACCCAAAGAGGAGAGACTGGCCCCAACAAGCTCTGGCTTTTTCATCAGGAAAGTGTGGTAGTCCCTTATTTCATTAAATTACCATCTCCTTGCCTGAAAGATTATGTTCAGTTTTGCTGGGTAGTTAATCTTGGGTTGCAGTCCTAGCTCTTTTGCCCTATGAAATATCAAATTCCAATCCCTTGGATCTTTTAATGTAGAAGGTGCTAGGTCCTGTGTGATCATTACTGTAGTTCCACGATATTTGAATTGTTTCTTTTTGGCTGCTTGCAGTATTTTCTCCTTAATCTTGTAATTCTGGAATTTGGCTATTATATTTCTTGGGGTTTTCAATTTGGGATCTCTTTCAGGGGCAGTCCGGTGAATTCTTTTGATAACTATTTTATACTCTGATTCTAGGACCTCAAGACAGTTTTCTTTGACAATCTTTTGGAGGATGTTGTCCAGGCTGCTTTTTTCATCATGGCTTTCCGGTAGACCAATAATTCTTAAGTTATCTCTCCTGGATATGTTCTCTAGGTCAGTTGTTTTTCCAGTGAGATATTTTACACTTTCTTCCAATTTTTCAATTTTTATGTCTTGTTTGATTGACTCTTGGAGCATCATAGAGATCTGAGCTTCAATTTGACTGATTCTGTGTTTTAATGAATTATTCTCTTTGGTTAGTTTCTGAAGGTCCTTTTTTAGGGAGGTATTTTCTCAAATTACTTCACTAATTTTACTTTTTAAGGATTTGTTTTCTTCAGTGAAACTTTTTTTTCCAATTTGGTCACTGTAGATTTAAATTTGTCTTCTGCCTCCCTAATAAGGACTTTAAAATCTTTCTTGAGCTCCTCCAAGAGTGCTTTTTTTGGCTTGAGACCAGTTCATATTTCACTTCTGTAGTTTCAGGTGTGAATATAGAGTCCATGTTATCCTTTGTATTTGGTTGTTCTTGCTCCCTATAATAAGCTCTAATCAATTTACTTTTTACCTTTTGTAAAATAAAAAGGCCAAATATATTGTGTATCCCCTCCTGCCTCCCCATTCCAATATCTGGACACGCACTCCCCTCTCTCCTCTGAGTCTCAGAAGTCTAAACTTCTTCCAAAGCTTAGCTGAAGTGTTAGCATCTATGAGGCCTTTTCTGATTTCCCAATTCCAGTTGCTAGAAACACTATAGCGACAATAGATCTTATTAATAGAAAAAACAAAAACAAATATTTTCTATTTCCTGGTTATAGCAGTGGTTCTTGAAAAAAAGCTTACAATAAAATATAGCTCTCATTTATGTTAGTCTTCCCCTTCTCCTTTTCAGCTTCCTTCCTTCCCATTGTAATTTCCTATTTCCTAATTTCTCAGGCTAGGAGCTAGGTGCCTGGTTTTTGGCTTTGTGTGCTGTAGCCTCTGGGTGTGTAGACTGAGGCCAAGGCAAGGGCTTTCAGTGTTTCAGTTAAGTTATGCTGATGTTCACAGAGTACTCTGTGGAAGAGGGGTGGTCTGGCCACTCCAGATTTCTGCCTCTATGCCCCTGGGCTACAGCTCCCAGGCTTTTGCTGGTCAGGTGAGTTAGGGCTTGTTGTGACCCCTCCCCTTCTTCTATTCAGACTCCTTGCTGCCTCAGTTACACCCCTTCTCAATGACTCCCAAGCCCAAGGCTATTTCCACTATCCCAGGATTTCACTCTGGGTGGGACACTTATCTCTGGGTTTTCTAGGTCAGGGAGAGGGGATTGGAGCAGCCAGAGTTCACTTTGTCATCCTAGGCTCTGGAAAGTCAGGCAGGCAGTTTCTAAACTTCCAGGCTGGGGGCTGATAGCCGCAGAAGAAGCTGCTGTCTCTGCTGGGGGCCCCGAGCCTTCTCTTACCGGGCTCCAATGGGTCCTCTCATTCTGTGGTGACATGCTGGTGAGACTACTGCAAATCACCCTTGTGGTGGGTGAGTCTGCCAGCTGGGGCTCCTTCTCTCCCTGCTGTAGTCTGCTCTCTCATCCGAGCTGCTGCAGCCCCGACATGCTCTGCATTCCCCCTGCCCAGACCCATGTGGGCACTTACCTGGGCTGGATTCTGACACGTTTTGTCTCCCAGTGGATTTTGATAACTCCAAAATCTGTTCAGATTCACTTTTTAAAGTTTATTGATGGGATTCACAGAGGAGCTTAGAAAAATTACTGTTTCTGATCCACCATCTTTGCTCCACCCCCTCCCCTTATTGTTAATGCTCCTCTCATCATCTTGGAAATTACCTTGTATTGATTTTATATTTTCTAATTTAATTATGAATTGTTTTCCTTTAGCAGAATATGATTTTCTTTTTTTATTTGTTTAAATATTTATTTTTATATAGGGAAAAACCAAATACACATTTAACCCAATTTGTTTGCAAATTGCTTAGCTTTTGCCTTTTCCAGCTTGGCAATATGAGTAACTGATTTTGGACTCAGAACAATGCCACCCCAGTGATGACAGATCTCATCATATTTGTTGTTATAATTGGTTTTTTTGGCTTCTACTAGCTTAACCAGGGCTCCCTTATCTTTAGGGTTAAACTTTGTGAAGACAATGCTTACACAGGTCTTTATGTGAACAAGCAACCCAGTCTGGCTTTACCTTTAATAACATAGTAAGGAACCCCCATTTTTAGGCACAAGGCACGT
This sequence comes from Petaurus breviceps papuanus, assembly GCF_028583685.1. Taxonomy (NCBI): domain Eukaryota; kingdom Metazoa; phylum Chordata; class Mammalia; order Diprotodontia; family Petauridae; genus Petaurus; species Petaurus breviceps. The sequence continues at coordinate 61,632,290 of NW_027187391.1, forward strand.
AGGAGACCACTAGCTCCATGGGGTCCACATCATGTGCAATTACTATGTAATGGTAATGTAACTTGAATTTGAAGGTCCCTTTGTGTTGTCAAAGGTAGCAGGTAATTTGCACTTAGTAACTGATCAAGCCTCTGTTAGGGAAACAGAAAGTATGAACTCCTGTCTCCTGTAGCTGACATAAGAGGAAGCAGTTGGCTGAAACAGGAAGCCAACAGAGAGAGAGAGAGAGAGAGAGAGAGAGAGAGAGAGAGAGAGTGTGTGTGTGTGTGTGTGTGTGTGTGTGTGTGTGTGTGTGTGTGTGTGTGTGTGTGTGTGTGTGTGTGTGTGTGTGTGTGTGTGTGTGTGTGTGTGTGTGTGTGTGTGTGTGTGTGTGTAAAGCCCCAGAGAGAAAGAGATAGACCTTCTTGGAGCAGGCTTTGTGGAGGCAGAAGTTGCTGGGAAGGCTGGAGAGGAAAGGCCCCTGGAGGCTAGAGAGAATGATTTTGATTTGAAGAACCTGGATGAAGTGATTTTTTTTTTATGACTCTGGGAACCAGCTGAAATTTCTGATGAGTATGAGGACCAGCCAGAGCTACTGAGAATTTCTGAGAGCCAGTTAGAGCTAAGGGCCAGCTGGAGCTGCTGAGGAGCTGCAGAGGATTTCCAACAGCCAGCCAGAGCTGCTGAAGACTGAAGAAGCATGACTATGATGCTGGCAAATCATATGAATCTGTTGGTGGCTTTGTTATGACTTGACTTCCCAGGAACAGAGACTGTGAAGGATTTGAGATGGACTGGACACTGTGAGCTCCAATGTGGAGCAGGAACTGCACAGAGAGCTGGACACGGACCTGGGAGATATCTGCCTTTGAACCCAGGTAACAGTTTGGTGAATCCAGGTAGGATCTGGGACCATGGAAGGGGATCCAAGGAATCTGAGAAACCACCCTGAGTCAAGCTGAAAGAAGACTTTACTTGGATACTGTGTACTGACTGAGAAATTGTAAATTTACTAGTGACCTAGGGGTGGAGGGTCCTGTGTATTTTCTAATAATTGAATAGTGGATAATGAAGGATGATTGATTGACTAAATGATTGTACTTAGTGAATGATGACTGAATAAGTAATTGATTTGTAACCTAGTATGCCCCATGAGTGGAAAACTTTGACTATTGTACTTTGTGATTGAATTAAGGATTTTGTGAATGCTTGAGTTACTAAATGATTGTTCTTTGTTCAAAACTTTGTGACCACTGTAGTGGAAGCTATGTGGCCATTTTCTGTGATAAGTTGTTGTGAATGCTATATTTTGATTATCTGTGATAAGTTGTAATATTGTGAATGCTGTACTCTGATTTACTATGAATGATTTGTTATGGAATAGAGTGTTCACTATACTGTGTAATCAGAACCTTAAAAGCTGTTCACAGTTGCATTCTTATGAAAAGCTGCTCATGCATGGTATTACATACTACCACCTGTGCCTTCTCCTTTTCTACCGGGGTAGTAACAGTATTGACACCTGCTCTGAGGACAGGTGGTCTCTTAGTGGGGACATCACCTTTGCCTGCAGCCTTTTGTTCTGTCTGAGCCAGCAGCCTTTGCTTCTTGTCTTGCTTTGTCTTGGGTCTATACTCATGAGCCAGTTTAAGCACTTGAATAGCTGTCTGATAATCCAAAGCCTGGGTAAACTAATTAATTGTTGCTGGAACTTTCAAACACTTATAAAGGATAGACCTTTTACACTGCAGTCTGATGTACCAAGGCCATTTAATAAATTGAGTATGGTTCCTTTGGGCTGGATGTACTGATCAATGCCAAAGTTCTTGGGATGCTTCTCAAACAAATGATTGACCACTTTCTTAGTCTCCTGCTTCTTTACTACAGCAGGGACTGGAACCACTTTCTTCCCTTTGACCTTCCCTTTTGGCATCTTTGTCAGCTGAACAAGAAAGGACAGAATATGATTTTCTTAAGGCCAACGATGGATTTATTTATTTTTTTTTTGATTTCACATTCTCGGTACCTAAAACAATATATGCCTGACATACAAAAGGTATTTCATAAATATTTGTCAAAATGAATTCAATTTATATTTTGATAACAATCTCCCCTCCTTATTCATTAAAATCAGGTGCAGAACACGTTGTTCTCTTAGTGCTTTATCCACTTTATAAGCATGAAATTATCGTTACTAGTCCTGTGAGCTCACACAGAGAAAACTTTAACTCTGTAGTTTCTTCAGATACTTGAATAAAAAGACTTCTTTTTACATATTGATTAAAAGACTGGTCACAACTCCAGATAGAGATTCATATGCAATATCAATAAATCATCTTTTCTTCCAACAACGCTGCGCTGAAGCTAACAAGTATTATTGGTTTGGATTTATAGTGTCTGATTTCAGGATTCAGAGTTCAGGAACTTTGAAGTCAAAGCAAGTTATCACTTAAATTCCTTTAGTAATATTTTATCCACTAGGTTATAGCTATAGTGACGTAATCACTGTAAAAGTAATAATAGCTGGCATTTATATATCACTTTAATGTTTGCAAAGTACTTTATATGTTATCTAATTTGACTTTAATGTTCACATTTCTAAAAACCATAATTTCTGGATTGAATCACATAAGTATATTTCATGTTCACTACATAACAAAAAAGTTTTAAAGGAAATTGCCTTTAAAGCTATTTGTCCCCCTTTGACTGATTTCTGTGGTGTGGCTACTGTCAGCAGAGCAGAATGTGATTTTATATTTCAGAGCATGGCAAATAAATATAGTAGAGGGGGAAGAAAAGCAAAGCAGACATCAAGTTTAGAAACTGCTTTGAACAAACCTTAGGAGTGCTAAGGGAGAACTTTAAAATATATTTCTTTGTATGCATACAGTATATGAATGAGTTTACCAGGCATGTCTCCTGAGATCCATTCATTGAATTTGCAGGAAAATCCTGGGAGAAAGATGTCTGGAAGATACTAATGAAAATGAGTTACACTGGGAAGGTATGCTTACCTTCATTTTTAAAGGAGAATAAACTGATGCAATGTAATAGAGTGCCTACTCTTATATGCAAACTAAAAAGACACAAAACCTGAGAACAGCCAACAGCTAGGATGGAGAGATCTGTGGGGAAAACTCACTTCTCCTTTATACTTTTTTATTTTTGTGGGAGAAGGGGAAGAGACAGTAGTCTTTTTTTTTCTTTTCTTGATGACTTAATAAAGACTAAGGTCTAGTTCCAGGAAAAGTGTGCTTAAATGCATAGAAACTGAAATCAAGAGAGATTCCTTTATATATAAACACAGATATTATTTATACCAATTATCCTACTACATTTCATAAATATTTATGGAAAGCATACTACATACACTACATACTTCATCTGTACTTTCCCTTTTCATTTATCAAAGGGGGTGGTGGTTCCATAGAGTAATAGGGATTTTTGTTACTAAAGATTTTTTCCCTCAGTTTTCTGTGCTTTCCAAAGTTTTGTTGGTATGAAGCACTGTTATACAAAGGAAAAAGTGCTGGTTTGGGAGTCAAAGATCATGAGTTCAAATTCCAGTTCTTCCACTTATCTATATGACTTTATATATAAAACATATATATATATATATATGTATATATATATATATATATATATATATATGATTTATCTATATCTCCCTGGGCTTCACTTACCTCATTTGTAAAATATAAATATTGAACTAACTGACCTTCAAGGCCCTTTCCAATCCTAAATGTTTGATCTTGTGATCATAGATTAGAATTTCTCAGAAGACCTTTGCTTGAATTTTCTATTAATATGTCACAATTTCCTCTTAAATTTTATAGGAAGCAATAATAATGCCTTATGAGTCTATTCTGTGATTTTACAATTAACAAAACTCTTCCATATAGATTATCTTATTTTGTTCCCTATGATGCCTTCTTGACAAAATTTCACCTTTAATTTACAGACAGTAAAAATGGAGCTCAAAAAAATTATATACCTTGCCCAAGGTGACACAATATACTAAGTGAGGAAACCAAGGTAAGGAACCTTATTCCAATGACAACTAGTTTAATACTTATTCCACTGACATCACACTGCAGCCCTTAGAGAAATAAATCTTGGAATGTGCCTTGAAATATGTAGTATCAGCTGAATATTAAAAGGAGTATTTTATCAATAATGTTGCTTCACTTGTGACCTAGTGAGTGCTACTAGAGGAATAAGATAGTTCAAGTGTTTAGTTATTAAGAGGCTAGATGACCTCTTATTGGGGATCATGGAATGCAGTTGGACTAGATGATGTTTGAGTTTCCTTCTTATTCTAAGATACTATGATGTTATAAATACTGGATAGAATTCCTTAAGAAACTTGCCACACGATAAGGAATGTCTGAGTCATTTCATCAAAACACTCTCCTTTCCTTTTTGAAAGCAGGTAAAGTGGGGCTGCATGATGCACAAAGAAAATGAGCCTGTATCTAGGACATAAATAAATAAAACATAAATAAAGAGAACTAAATCTACAGTCTTATAGCTTTTGAAATCCTTTGTTTAAACAAAACACTCTCAGCGAAGAAGTCATACAAGCAAAATTAGCCTTTCCTGTCCTCTCCCCTTTAGATTTTGGTAGGGTGATTCAAATTTGCCCTAATCTAATTTTCAAAATTTAATTTCTTCCCCAATATCCTGCATTAAATTTCCCCTTAGTTTCCTACAAATCAAAAGAGAATCTTTTTAAATGAGTATTTCCTGCATGCATCACATATTCAATTGTTACATTGGTTGAATAAGTTATCTAATTGTTGATTCATAGACTAAGTGGAATATTGATCTCCAAATTAAATTATCATTAAGAACCAAAGCATTCCTTTAAAAAGAAAATACCAGGACATATAATTGATTGACTTCACTCATTTCTTGTGTGTGTGTGTGTGTGTGTGTGTGTGTGTGTTTATATTTCCATGATGCACAGAGCCAAGACTTCAATTTATGTCAGTACACTCAGTAATTTTCTAAATTTCAACAGCATTGTGTGGCAAAGTCAAGGTTAACCTGGAGGTCACTTTATATTTGCCTACCTTTGTGGGAAAGAATAAAGTATCTCCCTTGAAAGGCCCTACTAGGTGAAAAACAAAGCAAAATAACAAACAAATAAACTTGAAAACTGAGGGCAGAGACAATAGCTATGATGGAGGGAAAACTTAGTGGTGATTTGGAGATGAGCACAGCAGAGTGAATGCAACAATACTTTGCCGTCTCTGGAAATTCCCAGAAGTGGTTTGGTTTCCAAGAAATCTGACTGACCTATATTGGAGAGGAAATACAATCTTCTATAAGACCTCTGCCCAATGCCATTACTGGCAATAGTAATATTTTTCTAGTTGTAAACACTGAAACTCAATTGTAAAATTGCCTTGTATTATGTCTTATATTGTAAAGCAAAATTCTTGTATTTTCATCATGCTTTCATTTTGATATTGCCCCTCCCACACCCAATAGATTTAAATTATTATTTTTTCTTCCTGGAAGGGCTTTTCTCTCTGTTTCTGTCTCTGTCTGTCTGTCTGTCTGTATCTTTTCTTTTTTTTTTAAGATTGGCTTTCCCTATCTCACTCAGGCTGGAAATGCAACAGATCCCACCATTGACAAATGTATCCAGTAATTTATTATTCATTTATTAAATATCTACTATGTGTCAGGTACTGTGCTAAGTGCTAAGGGTAGAGTTTAAACAAACAAAAAATGCCACCAAAACACCTATTCCGCTTCCCAAGGAACTAACAGTCTAATGGGGAAGACAATGTGCAGTCAATTATGTACAAACAAGCTATATACAAGATAAACTGGAAAAAATCAACAGAGAGAAGGTTCTAGAATTATGGTGGTTAAGGAAAGACTTCTCATAGAAAGTAGGATTTTATCTGGAACTTAAAGGAAGACATGAAAGTCAGGAAGTGGAGATGAGGTGAGGCAACCTTCTAAGCATGGGGTTGGGGGGAGCAACCAAAGAGCAGGGAGATGGAATCAGAATAGCAAGAAGGCAAGTGTCACTGGTGCATATCAAAGGTAAGGTTGTGGGGTATAAGAAGCCTGGAAAATGGGGGATATTATGAAGGACTTTGTATTTCAAATAGGATTTCTTAAGCTTTGACATGTTGTTTTCAACCTGGACTGGTTCACACACCCCTCCTTTAGGGAACCTGGTGGCCCTTCAACGTATTGGTCTTACTGAATATGCCTAATGAACTCTAGCAATACTCCAGCTCAGAACTCCAAAACTCAAAAGATCTATCATCCTCATCCTCCCCAGTAGTAGGGATTATAGGCATCTGCCACCATGCCAAGTGAAGGAGGGCATTTAAGTTGTTCCAGAGCAATTTGTCTCTAAAAAAAGTATCCATAAATTATAGGGCATTTTTCTAGCATACTATCATGCTGTCTCCATTATAGAAATCTTGCATTTTAATATTGTTTTCCTTTATCTATTATATTTTGTTGTTCAGTCATTTTTCAGTGGAGTCTGACTCTTTATAACCACATTTAAGGTATTTTTGGCAAAGACACTGCAGTGGTTTGCTATTTCCTTCTCTAGTTCATTTTTCAGATGAGGAACTGAGGCAAACAGAAGTTAAGTGATTTGTCCAGGGTCACACAGGTAGTAAATGTCCCAGTTCAGATCTGAACTCAGGTCTCCCTGATTTCAGGTCCTGTACTCTATCCTCTGTACCACCTAACTGGCCTATCTACTCTATACTCCACTTAAATTAGTATATTCTCTGCTCCTCTTGGCTCAGGCTACTCTCCATGCCTGAATGTTCTCTTTCCTCTTTTTTTTAATCTGTTGAGTTCACAGGATCATAGAATTTAGTGTTGGAAAAGACGTTAGAGATTACCTCATATGACATTGTCATCATGAAGATGAGATAAATCAGGCCAGAAAAAGTGATTTAACCAGGGTAGCAAGTCACAAAATTGAGCCTTCTCACCTCTGTACTAACTAGTAGATCAAACTTTTTTGGCCCCCAAATCCAGTGTTCTTCCCACCATGCCACAATACCCTCGTTAGTCATCTTTTAAAGCCCAACTTAGATGCTACCTTCTTCTTCCCCTTATTCAATAATAGCTATCTGACTTACATCCCACAGAGTATTTTGCTTTGTACCTCTCTAATACACTTATGAGATATTGCCTGGTATAGTGACCTATGTTTGTATCTGCTTCCTCTTACCAAACTCTTTGAGTAGAAGTTGCATCTTATCTAAATGTTTTCTCTCCACCAGTACCTAACAGTGTACTGTGCACAATAGGAAACTGATAAAAAGTTTGTCAAATGAATGAATAACGCATATCATGCTCATTTGTGTCAAATAAAGATAGCATGTATAATTCTTATTTCACAAATGAAGCAGTTAAAGTCCAGTTAAGAATTATGACCATTTTTGGGACTGCAAATACCAATACCCTATAGTTTTCCTTTATGATATCAACAACTTTGTTTACAAACAATGTATGTGGGCAAATATGTATGGGAAGCCCTCAAAATGCAAATATTTGATATAAATGTGGAACTAGAAGGCTGATCTACTTCAACCCCATCTTTTTATAGACAAGGATACTGAGACCTTGTGACATAAAATGACTTACCTGAGAAAACACAGGCAGCAAGTATCAGAGGAGAGAATTTAACTTATTTCTTCTGACTTTAGACCCTATCCTCTTTCTACAGTACTATGGTACTTGTGTTTGTTCAGTATTGAATGTGTGTTTTATCTATAGCCATTTCTTTTTTTTTATTCCATTGTTTTCAGGGAATTTTTTTTCATTATTTTAGCTCTAGTTGAAAAACATTCGGGAAATGGGGATGAAATCTCAAAGGGGTATAACTCGAATTACTTGTCCCTAAAATGTCATTTGATTCTGAGCATGAAATATATCCCAAGTGATTCAAAACTCAGGGCCATCTTTCAAGTTGATGAGCACCTGTACTTTGATCATGTGGTGACAAAAGAGAGGGACAACACAGCTCTTTTCCACCTATTCAAATTCCCATGTAGCCTGGTAAATAGGTACTTTTAAGGCATGTTATTCACTTGAAGTTCAGAAAATATTTCAATATTTGACTAAATCAATAGCATGAAAAATATGAAGTTTGATTTGATTTTGCACAAGAAACTCTTTAAATGCGATGCATGATCCCTGGAGGAAAGCTGAAAAATCCATGCCTTTATTTGTTGAGAATGATTTTTTATGAGAACTTGAATGTGTGTTATGAATGTGCTATAAAAAGACGATAAATTTCCACTGGGGTACCAGCACTTTATGTTATGTATTCTAGAGGTTATATGTATGCACAGAATTGTCCCCTAAATGTCACTGTATCTGTCTATGTCTTTGGGTTTTAGTTTCTTCCTAAAGCATTTGTTAAATTGGCCACTAATCACATTTATTGCTATGTACATAAGAAATGAGCAAATCATTGAACATCAGACCTAGAAAGGACAACAAGTTCACTGGGTCAGTCAAAATATGAAATATTTTGTGAGGCTTCAGAAACTACCTTCTTAGAATTGATATGACAGTGAACATGCTTCATCTATCTATCTATCCATTCATTTATTCATTCAATACCCATTTAAATATATATTTTTTTACATCTGAAAAAGACTTCAGAATTCATCTACTCTAACTCCCTTATTTTGCAGATTAGGAGAGTGAAGTCCAGAGATGTTAAGTGTTTTCTTCTGAGTCACATAGTAAATGGAAGAGTTTGTATTTGGATCTAGGTCCACAGATTCCAAATCCAGGGTTTTCCCCACTGTATCACACCAACTATGTGCCTAGCAACTTGCTAGACTCTGGGCATGCAGAGATAAAAATATAATACTTCATACCCTCAGGGTACATGCTTATCTATAAGGGGGAAAACTCTTGGGACAATAAAGAGAGTTAAAAATAATTTCTAAAATATTGCAGCAGCAGCCTATTTCTTCATAGGTCTTATAGCTCAGAATCTTTCATGTAAATAGTGTTTAATGTATGTATATTGAATGAAAAAAATGCCACATTTCATATATTCATGTATTTTTCATGTTATATGTCTGAGTGCTATGAAATTTATAGAAAGGCTGTAGATTTCCTTCAGGATACAAGGTGGTGCTGTTTCATTTTGTAAAAGAAAATTGCTGCTACAAAAATCTACCAAAAGCAGGAATGGGGACACTATCTCTTTATAAGTAGAGCAGCAGGACTTGGAAATCTTATCCTCTACCTGTAGCTGCCTGTTCCAATTTTGTTTAATGGGAAAATAGATAAGTTGTATCTATATACAGTGTATGATGTAAATGCAGAGGCAATAGCTATATTCATCCCTAGATGAGATATTTGTTTTTAGTACTCCTACAGTGATTCTATGGTATGCTGTGGGTATGGAGAGGAAAACAGCAGCAGTATCATGGAATTATAAATGCATTCCTTAAAAATAACTTTCAGACAGTATTGGCATCTCTGATTCTCATGAGCTTTCTGTCTTGGCCCTCAATGTTTTTTTACTCACTTTATAAATGAAGATCAAATCTCAGACTTACTTTTAAGCCTATTGACCTATGATATTAATAAAAATCCAGGGGTCCATTCCAGCCTATTTATTCTTATTTTAATTTCTACTGCCAAATGACAGTTGAAAATTTAAATACTACAGGAAATGAGAAGGCTTAGAATGAACACTTTCCCTGTATCAAACCTTAATTTGTACTTATATTCACTATGGAGAGGAAATGGAATAAGAATCCTGGTTCTTGTTTCGTTTTCATTATTGTGATGCATTGTGACATCAAGTAAGTTATTTAACCTCTCTTGGACAGGGATGCTTCATCTTGAAGAAGATTAAAATGCCTAGTGATTTCATAGGGTTCTTAGAAGTCCTCTTGAATTCTTGAAAGATCTGTGATTTCACTGGTTTGGGTAGTCAGTCTACTGGCCCAGATTGCAGCCTGTTTCCGGTTGAGTAGATGAACTTCAAAAGTTTCTGTGGCCTGAAATTCCATCAAATAGCAGCTCAGGTTGGTGATCAGCCTTTCCAGTTTAGCTAGATTGGTTCTCAAAATACAAATATGTATGCTATCTCTGGACTTATGCTTGAAGTCCATTCTTCTTTTAAGAGAATATTCTCAAATTTGCACTATGCTAATTTGCCCTTTAAGAACCCAGATTCATCTCCAACCCATGTTTTTAGTGGAAGTCTTGACATTAATGCTTGTAAAAGAAAGTAAATTGTAATCTGTGAATCAAAGACACTGCAAATTGGTCACTATACCTCTCATCATTTAGCAATTTTGTGTGTGCAGATACATAGTAAAAACTTGATATATTATTTTTCATTCATTCATTAATTTATTTATTCTTAGCTGATTTTTATAATGATGAGTAACATCCTTAAAGCTTTTATCCTTATTCTTCTTTATATCCCAATAAAGTAATCCTATATTGTTACTTAACAATTAAAAAAAAAGTTAATTCCAGACATATGCTAAGGAAATATATTTAGCATTGTCCTGATTTTTTTTCATTTAGTTTGTCTTTTTATGACACAACATTTAAATTCTAATTCAAAATGCTATTTTAAGATGAATGTACTTTTTTAATTTGAGATTTATTTTTGAAAAAAAACTGAATCAGAATTAAATAATGAGTTAGAAGACTGTTAAGTGTTTAGTAATTTTGATAGAAAATAAAAGTATATTTGATGTGAAGCAATCTATTTGACCTCTTAATTGACAATATTTTAAAATGTACACATTAAATTCTTTATTAATAAATAAGGAGTTATGAATCTCATAAAAAATAAAAAATTACCTTGATTAAATTAGAAAGTTAAGTTAGTAAGAAAAATCGAGTTAGAGAGAGAGGTCAAGTGGTCAGTTTATCTAGAGGTGTAAAGCTAAGGAAAATCAGCTAGCATTTGTTAAGCACTGACTATATGCCAGGAATTTTGTTAAACACTGGAGATACAAAGAGAGGCAAAAAATCAGTTTCTTCTCTCAAGGAGCTCACAGTCTCTGAGAAGGAAAACATACAAACAACTATGTACAAATGAGATATATGCAGAATAAATTGGATATAATCTCAGGGGAAAAAAACCCAACAGTAAATATAAATTCAGTGAGAAAATTGGCTTTGCACAAAGGGACCAGAGAAAACGACATGATGGCTTTTCTGTGGCCTGCCCTTAGATGGTTTAGACATTGATCTGTTTAAAGACAGAAAGCTAAATCAAATAATCTCAGAAAAGTTAGATTTTTAAGCTGTTCTTCCTAGGGGGAAAAAAAAAAAAAAAACAACAACTATCTACATTCCTTGCCTCCACTTCCTCTCCTTTCAATCACTTCTCACATCTTCTAAATTTGGCTTAAAAAGCATTCCTTGATTAATCTCTCCAAATTTACCAAGGATATTTTCATTGCCTTTGATATGACCATTTCTTGGTTCTTACCCATGTTTAAATTGAAGGAACATTTAACATTGTTGACCACACTGTTCCCCTGGATATTTTCTTCTTTCTGTGATTTCATGACACTGCTCTCACTTAGTTCTCCTGCTACATGTGTGGTCATGCCTTCTTAGGATCCATTTCTTTTATTTTTTCACTTAATAGTATTTTATTTTTGCCAATTACATGCAGAGATAGTTTTAAACATTATTTTTGATAAGATTTTAAATTCCAAATTTTTCTCCTTTCCTCCATTTTCTCTCTCCTCCCCAAGAGAGCCAATATAGGTAATATACAATCATGTTAGACATATTTCCACATTGGTCATGTTGTGAAAGGAGGATCTGAACAAAAGAGAAAAAACATGAGAAACAAATTAAAAAAAAGGAAAAAATGGTATGCTTCAATCTACATTCATACTCTATAGTACTTTCTCTGGATGTGGATAGTATTTTCTATCACAAATCTTTTGCATTGTCGTATCATTGTATTGCTCTGAAGACTTAAATCTATCATAGTTGATCATCGCATGATGTTGCTGTTATTCTGTATATTATTCTCCTGGTTCTGCTCATTTCACTTTGCATCAATTTATGTAAGTTTTTCTAGGTTTTCTGAAATCAGTCAGGCTCCATTCCTAAATCACTGTTTATGTGTCACCTCCTCTGCAGCTTGGAAACTATCCTGAGTCCGTCATCCCTTCTTTTTCCAACATACTCTCTTGATGATCTTATCAGTTAGCAAGGGTTTAAGTATTACCTCTTTCCAGGTATGTTCCATATCTCTACATCCAAATCTAGGTGTTTTTTTCTGAGCTTTAATCCTTCATCACCAAATGCCTATGAGTTATTTTCAACTGGATACTCTATAGGTATTTCCAGCTGAATCTGTTTAAAATAGAAACTCGTGATCTTTCTGCTAAAACACATCATGTCAACAAGTCAAGTCAACACACATTTATTAATCACCTATGAAGTGCCAGGAGGGGTAATTAGAAGGTACAGTAGACAGAGTTCCTGGACTGAAGTCAGGAAGACATACCTTCTTGAGTTCAAATCTGGCCACAGACATTTGCCATCTGTGTGATCCTGGGCAAGTCACTTAACTCTTTTTACCTTAGTTCTCCACCTGTAAAATAAACTGGAGAAGGAAATGGCAAACCACTCCAGTATCTTTCTAAGAAAAATCCAAATGGAGTCACAATCAGAAACAATGGGACAAAAATAATATCATGTGGTAGGAATCATGCCAAGTTCTTCTAGTTACCCAGGCTTACAATTTGGAAGACATCTTTAATGTGTCATTCTCATATCAATTTTGTTGCAATTCTTATCATCTCTTATTACTTTGCACCAGCATAATCAGGACTTTATATTTTTTTAATTAATCATTTTTTTTCGTTTTTAGTACAGCATTCAATTCCACAAGCTTTTGAGTTCCAATTTTTCTCCCACTCCCTCTACTCTCCCCTTTCCCCTTATGGCGGCATGCAATCTGAGATAGGTTCTACAAACACCTTCATATTAAACATAAGACAAGTTGTAAAAAAGGATTATAACCAATGGAATGAACAATGGGAAAGAGGGAACAAAACAAAACAAAAAATAGAGGGAGCAAGTAGTTTGCTTCAATCTGCACTGAGACTCCATAAATCTTTCTTTGGATCTAGATAGCCTTTTCCATCATGAGTCCTTTGGAGTTGTCTTATAACCTTGCATTGCTGAAATGAGTCCAGTCTATCAAAATCAGTCATCACAGATATGATATGTCTGTAATTTTGTACAATGTTCTCCTGGTTCTGCTTCTCTCACTCAGCATCAGTTTATATAAGTCTCTCCACATTATAATGAAGTCTGTCTGCTCATTTCTTATATCATAATCATATTCCATTACATTCATTTACCACAACTTGTTTAGTCATTCCACAATTGATGGGAATTCCCTTGATTTCCAATTCTTTACAACCACCAAAAGAGCTGATATAAATATTTAGTATATATGGGTCCTTTCCCACTTGTATGATCTCTTTGGGATACAACTCTAGCAGTGGTATTGCTCGGTTAAAGGGTATACACATTTTTTTTTTTAAAGCAACTGGGGTTAAGTAACTTGTTCAAGGTTACACGGCCAGTTATTTCTGGGTGTGGTACTAAGTATCTGATCCAGGATTCTATACCAGGTCATCCCAACTCTGGGGCCGGTGCTCTTACTCACTGCACCACCTGCCCACCCCTAAGCAATTGGGGTTAAGTAACTTGCTCAAGGTTACACGGCCAGGTGGTTCTGGGTGGTTGCTAAGTGTCTGAGCCTGGACTCTATCCCAAGTTATCCTGAGTCTGGGGCCGGTGCTCTTAGTCACTGTGCTACCTGGCCACCCCGGGTATGCACATTTTTATAGCTCTTTGGACATAGTTCCAAATTGCTCTCCAGAATGGTTGAATAAGTTCACAACTCTACCACCGATGCATTAGTGTTCCAATTTTTCCACATCTTCTACAGCATTTTTCATTTTCCTGTTTTGCTATGTTAGCCAATATGACCAGTGAGATGTAGTACCTCAGTGTTGTTTTGATTTACATTTCTCTGTTTAATAGTGATGTAGAGCATTTTTTCATAGGCTTATATTTATATAATATGAATTATTATCAATATTATGATTATTTATATTATATACCATCATAATATTATATATTAATATTATATTAATAATCACAAATATATAATCATAAAATGATTATATATTTATATAATGTGAATTTTATGAATAATATGAATTATAATATATTAATATGAATATAGAATGACTTGTATTCTTATATATTTGGCTCAGTTCTCTGTATATTTTTGAAATAAGGACTTTATCAAAGACTCTGGTTGTAAAAATTCTTTCCCAATTTTCTGTTTCTCTCCTCCAAATCTTGGTTACATTGGCTTTGTTTGTACAAAAACTTTTCAATTTAATGTTATCATTTAATGATTCATTTTGCATTTTGTAATTCTCTTTATCTTTGGTTTGGTCATGAATTCTTTCCTTCTCCATACATCTGAGAAGTAAATTACTCCTTGCTCTCTCAGATTGCTTACAGTATCAGCCTCTACATCCCGATTGTGAACCCATTTAGACTTTATTTTGGTGTTATGGTGTAGACTTTATCTTGTTGTTGTTGTTTTAATATGGACTATTGTCATGACCTACCTCAACAGGTTTCCCTAACTAAAGTCTCACTATCAATAATCTATTGACTAGTTTGTTGCTGTTTAGCCATTTTTTTCAGTTTTGTCTGTTTCTTCATGATTCCATTTGGGGTTTTCTTGGCAAAGATACTGGAATGGTTTGCTATTTCCTTCTCTAACTTATATTAGAGATTAGTAACTAAAGGTTAAATAGTGCTAAGTGCCTTGCCCAGGGTCATACAGCTAGTAAGTTTCTGAGGACAGATCTGAACTCATGAAGATGAGTCTTCCTACTTCAGACTTGGCATTCTATCCACTGTGTCACCTATTTGTGCTGTATATCCTTTATATAGCTGCAAAAATGATATTCCTAAAGCATGGTTCTGACTGCATTATTCTTCTGCACCAAAAATTCTTATGATTCCCTAGTATCTCAAAGATAAAATATAAACTACTCTGTTTGGAATTCAGAATCACTCACAATCTGACTCCAGTTTACCTTTCTAGATTTATTACACATTATTCCCTTTGTTATAATCTAGTTTTAAGCCAAACAGACCTTATTTCTCTATTGTACTCCCACCATATACCACCTCCTCCATGAAACTCTTTCTGATGCCTGGACTTACCCATGGAATTATACATTATTTTCCATGTTTATATTTTGTATTGATATACACACACACACACACACACACACACACACGCACATATATATGGGTTTTGAGAATTCTTTAGCAGTATAAATGGTACACCTAGAAGATACAGGAGATTTTAAAGGATAAAGTACTAGCAGCTGGGAAGGGTGAGAGTTGTTGTTATTTTGTTGTTGTTTAGTCATTTTTCAGTCATGTCCAACTCTATGAATCCATTTGGTGTTTTCTTGGCAAAGACACTGAAGTAGTTTGGCATTTCCCTTTCCAGTTCATTTTATAGATGAGGATCTGGGGTAAACAGGGTTAAAAACTTGCCCAGGGTCACCCAGCTAGTAAGTGTCTGAGGTCAGATTTGAATTCAGGAAGGTGAATCTTCCTGGCTTTAGCCCCAGTATGCTATCCAAAGCACTATCTAGTTACCCCAAGGGGTGGGGAGAGAGGGATCAGGAGAGGCTTCCTGAAGAAGGTGTCATTTGACCAGAATCTTTACAGAAACCAAAGATTCTAAGAGGTAGAGAAAAAAATCTACGTGTGAGGGATAGTCAATACAGAGACATAGAGATTGATATGGAAAATTAAGCATTATTGTATTGTATTGTAGAATATATGGAAGGGACTAAGAAGTCTAGAAATTCATGAAGGGGTCAGGTTGTAAAGCGCTTTTATATGGTGGAGGACTTTATAGTCAATCCTAGATTTAATAAGGTGCTTCTAAGGGTTATTGAATCAGAGGTGGTTGGTAATATGGTCAGACTGTGCTTTAAGAAAAATCACCATGGTAACTGTATAGAGGAAGATTAAATTAAAGAGAAATTTGAGGCAGGAAGACCAATAAGGAAGACTATAATAGTCCAGGTAAGAGGTAATTAAGACTTAAAACTAAGGTGGTAGCTATGTGAAAAGAAAGCAGAGAATATATACAAGGTACATTGTAGAGGAAACAACAGGATTTAGCAACTGATTGGATAAGTGGTATAAGTTAAGAGTGAGTAGTTGAGGAAGATGGGAAAGCTACACACCTGGGAGATTAGATTGGTAGTGTGGTGCTTTTGATAATATTAGGGAAATTTAGAAGGGAGGTATCATTTGCCAGAAAGATGATGAATTCTGTTTTGGGTGTGTTTAGTTTAAGGTGCCTATGGGACAACCAGTTCAAAAATGTCTATTAGGCAGGTGGTGATATGGGACTCAAGCTCAAGAGCAAGACTGGGGATATAAATGTGAGAGTCATTTGCATAGAAATGATAGTTGAACACATGGTAGCTGATGAGATCACAAAGTGAGAAAGTGTAGAGAGATAAGAGAACTCATGAGAGAGCCTTAGGGGACCTCAATAATTAATGAGTGGATGAAAATACAGTGAAGGAGATTGAAAAGAAGAAGTCAGATGGGATGACAAAGAAATAACATAAAGTAATGTCACCAAAACCCAGGGAGGAGACAGTATGTTGGAGGATAAGGCTGATAACAGTGTCAAAAGCTGCAGAAAGGTCAAGAAGGATAAGGATTGAGAAAAAAAAGTCATTAGATTTGGTAACTAAGATGATGGCAACTAACTGATGACTTTATAAAGAACAGCAAATAATGGGGGTATTAAAAGTTAGGTTATAGAACATTATGAAGAGAGTGAGAAAAGACTAAGTGGGAACACTATGGAAAGGCCTTTTCATGGAGTTTAGTTGAGAATGGGAGGGGAGAGAGGCAACAGATTTTTTAAGGCTATTAGAGACTTGGATATGTTAATAGGAAGTGGGGAAGGAATAGTGGTTCCTTCCAGAATTTGATGATTAAATTGATGATTAAAGAAAGGGAGAGGATAAAAGTGTGGACCAATCTGTTGGAGGAGATAGGAGGTGATATACTCCAGGATACATTTGAATGAGGTGACCTTTGTAGGGAAATGTTTCATGCTTCTATGTATTTAGTATTAGACACTGAGGAGAGTATGAGTTATAGGTTATTGTTTCTTGTCTTAAGTCTTTGTTAATATGTACTTATCTGTATTGAGTTTCAATGATTTCTTATGCATGGAAGAGGTAAACTGCTGTCCTTTACCTATTCTGCCTTGTATCTTCCTGATTCATTTTGGGGAAGCCTTGGACATAAGCCAAAACAAAATTTTATATGATTTCTCCCTGGGGCTCCAAGGTAGGGGTATAAAAAGGCAGCCAATGTAAGAAGAAGAGCCTGATGCTTCCCTTTAAAGGCCAGGCTCCCCTAGGAATGAACTTGATACCTTTGTGAACCTAAAGCTGAGGATCCCCTTACTAGGAAACGACATCCACAGCCCCTCTGGCTAGTGAGTTCTGCTATTATGTGAGTGATTTATTCTTCTTCATTGTTTCTTCTAATGCATACAAAATTAATTCTAATTATTAAAATTTTACTGTTTAGTTTCCTTTGTAAACTGAAATTTTTATATTAAATATAATGATAAATTAGGGCAATTAAAGTAACAACCCACTTGATCTCAATTATTAGTGGATTGTGGAGAAATCACTTTTCTTTACCCTAGCCCATGATCTGAAAGGTAAATTTACCCTATTTCTCCCCATCAAGCAGATGGGAATGCCAAAATTTAGAAAAGAGTAGCAAAAGATATTGGATGAAATGATGGTGGTGACTTTCCTATTTCTCTTTTGATATTTGACACCTTGTAGTTTTTTTTTTTGTCTTTTGTTTTGTATTTTTATCCTAATTCTCTTACTAATGATTTTATAGGTGAAGCTGTCATACACAGAGAAGAGTACTCAGTGTGCCCACAGAGAAAAGTCCTAAGTAATTTGGTAAATCCAGAAGATGCGTCTCCCCTACTTATAGATTGGAGCAACTTTCTGTTTTTTCTTTTCAGTTTTATGTAGGAGCCATATGGAGCAATTGGTCATTCTCTTGACAAAAAGCAATACTTCTTAATAATCCACTCTACCAATTTCTTTCAAAGGAAGCAACAGGAGTAAGTTTCAGGCTCTTATGACTGGGATTTTTGTCCAGGACATGAATCATGTTTCCACTATGAAAAAGAATGTTTGCTGGTTTCTGTACATGCTTGGAATCAGTGTATTCCTTTACCCCCTTCCCATACTATATCACCCTATCACCCCCTGATCCCTTCTCCTTCCTCTCCTGACCATACCCAGGGAAAATAGTAAGTACATTTAACATCCAATTGACTGAATACATAGAGATTCAAAATGTTAAACTTCCTAGACCAAAAGTCAAATTTCTAGTCCTAGATTTTATCTATTAGGAGGTGGTATGGTCCAGTGAAAAAAGCAATGGATTTAGCATCTGAAAGTATGATTTGAATTGTAGTTCTGCCTTAAAAGTCTGTTGTACAAGTCACTTCAACTTGCTTGGCTTTAGTTTTCTCTTCTGTAAAATGAGGGGTTTGGTCTGTATGACCTCCAAGGGCCCTTCTAGTTCTAAATCTATGATCCTATGAGTCTATGAAATCATTTCCTTGGAGATATAATTCTTATAAAATGTTCTAAAATATGAAAACCATTAAGAAATAGCAGGCCTTCTCTATGATCATAACTCAGAAATTTCCAATGGAAAATATATGTGACTTTGCAAAAATTTGCCTTTGCACTGACAGCAAGTATCAAAGCTTTCAGCCCCAAAAGTAAATTTTCCAGAAAGTTAAGTATATGAAATAGTACTGAAAAAGAAAATACTGCCTCAGTCATACATAGAATGTCCTGAGCATGACTCTGGAATACAATACCTAAGATTGGATTTATGATGTTTATATATAATGTATTCCTTATGTATTTTTTGTGGGGAAAGTGAGTTGGTGTGGGGGTGGTGGTGCTGGTTTTATTTTTATCGACTGTCATATGCTATATATAAATCCATTTTTATACTAAGCCCTTTGGCACACACCTTAATATTTAAGAAATTGCCTCTTTTTGAAAACTTGGCTTCAAATCACTGAGGCAAAAAGTAGGGAGATGACAAAAATCTAAATTAACCCTAAATTAACAAATACTGAATTGACCTATGTATAAGAGTTAGACCAGACATGTATAGCAAGTTCTGTTTAATTAGTTACTATGTCAATCTTAAATCCATGTTAAAACACAGATTTTTGTGTAGCTTCCAAAGCTAGGAATCCAAGGGAAGGTAATGTGATTTTGTCTCATGACTACTTTGCTCAGAGAGACACTTGGCAAAATAAATCCTGCACACATAACCCTAGAGCTGTACTCATTTTCAAAACTTTGACTTCCTAGACAGACATCTGTTGGGTCTGATTGGTGTGTTAGCATCAGTGGAATTCTCTTCAGACATAGACTGCAGCTGTATATAACAATTTTTAGCTTATGGGAACACTGACATCATCTAATGATTACTTTCCTTGAGAATTCTGTGTGGTTGGTCAAGATTTAATTACTTACAGGAGAGTGATTTTATAGTCCTGGCTTTGGGGGTCAAACTGAGCACCTGCCTTCCAGGCAATCTGTTACATCAAGTTTTTCCTTTGTGCTGATCAAAAAATAATGTTTTAGCAAATATGCTTGATAGATAGAATGATCAAACCCATGTAATAATAATGAAGCATATTCATAGGATCAAACTCTGGAAAAGATCTTAGCGATCATGCAGTCCAATTTCCCTTATTTTGTAAAAGGGAAAATTGAGACTCAGAGCTGTATCAGTCAATTAATTATTTAATATGTATAATAGTACTACTCTGCTGAGCACTGAGGATACAGTGAAAGGCAAAGCAGGGTCCTGGCCAGGTCCTCAAGGAAGTTATATTCTGCTGGGAGAGACAAGTATGTACAAAACATATGAAAAGTAAATGGAGGATAAATTCAAAGACAGGTCATTGGGAGTAAGGGGTGGGATGGGGTGGAAAGGGAACTGGGACCAGGAAAGGGCTCTTGTTGAAAGTGAGATTTGAGCTGAATGTTCAGGGAAACCAGGAGGCAGAGATGAGGAGAGAGAGTCTGATTTTAAAAGGTTAAGTAAAAAAAAAACAAAAAACTAGAGGGTGGTTTTGTTTTGTGTTGTGTTGTTTTAAGCTCTGGAACAGATACCATTTTTTCACTGAAGATATTTTGAGTCACTTTTGAGCTCTATTTTTATATGCTATTCTCAAACTAGGTAGAGAGGCAGCAAACTCTTATTAACACTGAGTTTACACTGATTTGTCAAAATCTTACAAGTCTCCTCTAGTCTGCAAAAATAAATGGCTAGGCCAGGGCATGCTAGTAACTATTTAAACAACCAGGCTCTCCAGAAAGGAGGGAAAATGTACCCATAACAAATTTTAATCTGAATTACTAATATTTGTTTTATAACTTTCTTAAGTGTAGATAATCAACAAAATAATATATCAAATCCTGATATTTTAAAAATAATTTCTGAGGTATAAATGGAAATTTAATAATCATTGTCATAATAACTATAGCTAGCATTTATATAGCTCTTACTATGTTCTAGTCACTGTGCTAAGTACTTTATAAATATGATTACAAAGACTGTGGTAGAAAGATGCTGTTATCATTTCAATTTTACAGATTAGGAAACTGAAACTAACTGAAACTAAGTGACTTTCCCAGAATCACTTGCTTAATAAGTATTTGGAGACCATATGTAACCTCAGGCCTTCCTGAGTCCAGACCCAGTACTTCTTTCACTTAAACAGTTGAGCAGAAGGCCTTACACACTTTATAAGCTAAGATTTCCAAAATCATCATGTTGCTTTTTGTTTAGTAATTCCAAAATAATACAGATTTTACTCCTTACCACATTTACATTGTGCATTCCTGTAGGCTCTCTGTGCCCTTCCTTTTCTCTGCCTGTCAAAATCCTTTTCTTCCTTCAAGGTTCATTTGGATTTTACTTCCTGACTCTGAAAACTTGCCTGATATCCCCAGCTATAAAAGTTCTTTCCACCTTCAGAAGTTTTTTTTTTAAGAGTACTTTGGCTGAATATCTCTTTGCCTCCATAACAATATTAACATAACCATTACTAATAGTATTGACTAATAATTTACATTTATTTTTAGTTTTTCAAAGTGGACTTCAAAAATAGGACTATCCCCATTTTACAGATGAGGAAAATGAGACAAAAAGAAGTTGTGACTTGTATATACCATCAGTAAAGTTTGAGGCCATTTGTGAACCCAGGTTTTCTGATTCCAACTCTACCATATTCAGTATTGTCTGTCTGCTTCTCTCCAAAAGCTACTTAGCGGTCTTATCTCTGCACACATTATATTTCTACTAATGTAAGTTCTTTAAAAAATTTGACCTGATGTCAAATATGGCCTCAAACACTTATTAGGCATGTGACAACTAAATAAGGCAAGGGCTATGTTCATATGTGAATATCTTTGTACTTGAGCCTCACAAGTCTGGCATAGTGCCCTGCAAATAATAGACATTTAGTAAATGCTATTTTCAAATTTGTATTTGTATCTTGTGTATTTGCACGATCTTTATTTACCAGTATATCTCTTCTACTTTTCTTCCCAGAGAGGCACTCTTTGTAATAAAGCATTAAAAAGACAAGGGGGAAAAGTTCAACAATAATAACCAATATAGCCAACCAAGCCCAAAATTTTATGCAATGTTCTAAACACACTCAGTTAACAAACATTTATTGAATCAAATTAAATTGTTGAATTAAGTGACTTGCCCTGGGTCAAAAAAGTGGTAAATTGTACAGTTGCAACATAAACCTAAGTCTTAGAACCAGAAATCCAGTGCTTTCTCATCCATATCCTAAGAGAATCCCACAGTATTGTGTAGCATTTCCTGCTTCCTTTATTATAGGCATTTAGTATTGAAATGTATGCAAAATGCTTGCCCTATTTGTTTATATATGGATTCTAAATTTTAAATGTATTAGGGGGTTTATATTGTAATTATAACGTTTATTATTTTAAGTAATCCTTTGAGAAGAATGACCCAACCATTTTGGGGATTGGTTCTTGGTAGCACATAATGGCCACCAGAAAGCCTGTCTCATAATTTGTACATTTAAATATTGTTGAAGGAATAAATGGATATATGGGGTCCCCATTTTTTCACTCATGTACTTCTTTATTCTTTAAAAAAAAATGACCTTAGAATGCCATGAAAGAAAAAATACTTTTACTGTTGTGCTTGGCTTTCCCATCCCCCAACCTGAGCTCTTCCTCAGGGAAGTGAGCAGACTGCCAGGTCAGTTCCACCCTCCCCCAACAGATCCCCACCCTTACCCAGTTAGCCCATCTCCACAGAGGTGGGCAGGCTTACGGGTGAGGGAGACTTGGCCCCAGCGGGAATTTCTAGGTATGTACTGACTGACCAATCACTGTTCTTGGCCTCTGCAAGTTTCTGCCGGCATAATACCTAACCATTGGCCACTTGGCATCCCTTTAAAAGCTGGCACATTGTCCATGCAGACTCACTGTTCAATTTGGGTCTGACCCTGGGACAGTCCCAAGGAAAATAAAATCCACTAACAAATTTTACTCTTGGAGGTCTCTTGTCTTGCTGCTTTTGGCACAACAGTACTAGAAGTGAGGAGACCTCATTTTTAGTTCCAATTCTGATGCAAAATAGCTTTATGAATTTACACTATCTGAGCCTCAGTTTCCTCACTTGTGAATATACTATTTGTTCTCTAAGGTGCTTTCCATCTCTAAAATTGAGAGTCAATGAACTACATTTTATTTGTGGAAAAACAAACCAACCAACAAAGAAAAACCCTTGTTTCAAGTCCTTAAAACTATAATCTTTGACAAGTCATTTTTGGTCCTTGGACCCAATGTATTCATCTCTAAAATGAAGGTGTTAGACAAGGAGACATCTGCTCTTTTCCAGCTCTGAATTTGAGATTTTTTTTTTAATGCAAAGGGCTGCATGTGGCAAACACAAAGAGATATAAAATAGGTTCTGTACTAAACTCAATTTCCTAATCTGATTAGAACAATAACAGCACCTAATTCACAGGCTTGCTGTGAGGAGTAATTAATAAATAAACATTTATTAAGACACAATGTGTCTTAGGCATTGTGATAGACGCTGGAAATACAAACCCAGAACTAAAATGACCTATGCTCTTGAGGAAGGAATCATATAAAAATCAATGAGATTATATATGAATCAATTTGCAAACTTTGAAGCCATATATAAAAATTTTATTATTATTAATTATGTATTCTAAATGCTAAATAAATGCTGTAAGCAAAAAGTATAATAGGATCTAAGAGGAGAGATAGGTGACTGGGGGCAGCTCAGTGGTGCAGGATGTAGACCACTGGGCTTGGAGTGAAGAAAACTCATCTTTAGGAGTTCAAAACAATAATTATTCTAAATTGTCAAATATGCTTCTACTATCCAACCATTTTCTTTATATTGGTAATATAAATGCAAATTCATAAAGCTAGTTTTTTCAGAATTGAGACTAAAAGTGAGGTCTACTCACTTTTAATAAAAATATTTTTTCTTTAACGGCATTCCTATGTCATTTTCTTTTTCTTTTTGAAGGAATAAACAATATATATAGATACAGAGTGGGAACCTCTTATTTGTCTAGTCATAGGAATAGCTACAGGCCTCTTTCTAAAGACTCATACCATTTTAAATATGCATGTTATGAAAATTATTCTCCTGGATTATGACTCTTTTAATCACTATGTTTGATTTCTACCTGTACAGAACATGAAATGATTATGACATATCAAAATTAAAATGATAATAAAAATTCACACTCCCGCCCACCCCATTATACATGTATGAGGTTTAGTTGACATAGTCCTCCTTTAAAAAATTACTAAAGTGTTGTGGTTAGGGGGAATGGGGCTTAAGGTGGGGAAGAAGTACTATGTTCTCACTAATTTGTATTACTTGTTTTTGTTTTTGTTTTTTGTTTTCCCTTAAAGACATTTGGAACATTTCTTTTTCAATGCCTTTGCTCATACATCCCCCTTCTTGAATAACCACTCAATTCTCTTTGATTATCTAAATCCTACTCCTTTCTAGAAGCTAAGTTAGCATAGTGAAATTAGTGCCTACCAATTTCATGGTTTCTAATAATTAAGTCAAGGAAATACCTTGGATGGTAGATACTCAACACATATTTGTTTAATGTAATTGAAATTAATCCAACTCAGAAACAATACCTTTATAATACAAGGAATTAGACAAGTTTAACCATTTAAGGAAATAGCTGTATCTGTGTGTAAATCCTTCGGTTAAAATAACAACTACAGTATTTTAGGAAGGATCAAGAGGCCAGTGTGCAGCTATTATTCAGAATTCAAAGCCAAGGAATGCTTAAAAAAAAATTCTAACTAACTTCAGTAATAAGATAGCATGATGTGTTCTGAAAAAAAAACATTTATAATGGATGTATTGCTTTGACATACTTGGTCATAGATACAGAAAAGACAGGCATAGACATAGACACAGACACAGACGTAGACGTAGACATATACTGTAACACTTGGTAAAACTATATTTCAGTCATTCTTTGGTAAGATATTACCTAATTGATGTTAAGAATAGTTATAATTTGTAATCATAGTCCTGACACTTTAACCCATTGCCATGTATGGAATGGATGTTTAATACATTTTTCTTGAAATGTTTGTTAAATTTCTCATGGAGATATTAAATATATATAAATGATACCAATAGGAAAAGGAAAAAAAAGGAAACTGGATGAAGTTTGTAAGGTTTTTTGTGAAACTTATAGCAAGAAAATTCTTCTAATCACACAGGTTTGAATTTGAAGCCAT
This sequence comes from Petaurus breviceps papuanus, assembly GCF_028583685.1. Classification (NCBI taxonomy): domain Eukaryota; kingdom Metazoa; phylum Chordata; class Mammalia; order Diprotodontia; family Petauridae; genus Petaurus; species Petaurus breviceps. The sequence goes on from NW_027187391.1 coordinate 61,657,324, forward strand.
CCTTACCTCCTCACTCACCCTCATCCCATATATACAATCTTACAAGTCCTGTTGATTCTACTTCTTTATCTCTCCCATCTGTTTCACTCACATGACATGACCTTAATTCCAGTTCTCATTACCTTTATTCCCGTCTGGACTATTGCTATAGCCTCCAAATGTGTGTGCTTCGAATTCTTTCTTGCTTCAATTCATCCTCCGCACAGCTCCAGAATTTATGTTCCTAAAGCATGGGTCTGACCATATCACTTTTCTGCTGTCTAAATTCTAGTGGCCTCTTATTGCCTCAAGGATTAAAAATGACCACTTCTGTTAGACATTTAAATTGCTCCACATCTTGCTTCCAACCTAACCTGTAGTTTGCTATAACATTGATCTCCTTCGTCAAAGTAGCCCACTTGCTATCCCTCACATGTGATTTTCCATGTTCTGCCTTTGAAAAAGCTGTCTCTCATATCTGGAATATACTCTTAGTAACCGTTTGTCTCTTAAAATCTCTAGCTTCCTCAAAGGTCATCTCAGAGTCCTCTAGAAGACCTTTCTTTATTCCCTCAGCTAAATGCACTATCCCTCCAAATGCCTTGTTTTATTTTTGATAAGTCTTTATATTTTTATATGAATCTATATTTTCCCCTCTATAGTATGTCAGCTCCTTTGTGGCTTGAACTATTAATTTTTTTCTTTGTATTTCCAATATTTAGTACAGTGCATAGCATATAATAGGTGCTTAATAAATGCTTATTGGTTGATTAATTCATATTTAGCTGATATATTTATTACATCAATTGATTAACAGGAGACTGCTAATTCAAGATCACTTCCATTAGAGCAAGGAAATAAACACAACATAGTCAGGAGGAGTTTTGAATAACAGCTACTCTGGAGACTCCAGTACCAAACCTGTTAATATTAGGCAGTTTGCTGAGATGAATAGCAAGGGGCACCAAAACCATGATGAATGGGGAGTGGTTTCAAAACCATAGCAGGATTATATCATTTCTTTTCAAGGAAAGTCAACAACTTTGTATATAGTGAATAGCACTGGGTGTCTCTACTATAGAAGATAAAGTGTGGGGGAATGGGGGTGGATCTTCATTTTTGGTTTTATGTGAGAGGATAAAATATGGGATAAATAATTTCAAAAAAATTCTAAATATATACTTTAAATAGGCACAAGAATATATATACACACATATAGATATATACATGTATATGTATGTATATATAAATGTATATGTATATATGGATATGGATATGTATGTGGATGTGTATATATATATGTTGAGAGACTGAATGTCAAAAGATTATGACATAGGAGAAACAAAAAAAGAAGTGTATTGGTATCCTTACAGCACTAATAGGTATTAAGTATGAAGTTGTTGCCTAAAGGGGTGAATCTGAATGCTCAGAGAAAGAAACAGCTTCTAATGATCCACAGAATAAGGAGATTTCCTAAGTACCACGTGCACCAAGGACATATGGCTTACTGGTAATAGAAAGAAGAAACATTTTTGTCACTTATTCTGAGGAGTATTAAAGCAGTCATAATAGCTAGCATTTATATAACACTTTTAGATTTGCAAAGTATTTTGCTTATGTTGCCTTTTTTGATCCTCACAAGAGTCTTGTGAAATGGATACTATTATTAAACACATTTTAGAGATAAGGAAAATAAGACAAAGATCAAGTGACTTGTCTAGGTTCACATAACTACTAAATATTTGAGACAGAATTTGAACTCATATCTTCCTAACACAAGGTCTGGTAATATATGCACTATGTTACCTGTCTACAGTATCACATAATACACTAAAAGAGGTGCTGCCTTCCAGGGATGTGAATCTGAAATGTAACATACCCAGAAGGTGTTCTGGAACCAGTTCCAATCAGCTTATAAAATGATTATTAACTTGAACATTCACACCTTAGAAATTATCAAATGCAGTAAGTCAGGACTTGATTTATTGGTGTTTTTTGATTCAATGATCAGCCATATCAGTTCTACTGTCTGATGTTGTATAGCTTGTAAGATAAAAATCATTAAAAAAAATTAAAGTATTAGACTTAATACTAGATAGAGTCATTGGTGCAGTGAATAGACAAATGGGTCTGTAGGCAAGAACACAGTTCAAATACAACCTTAGACATTTATTAGTTGTGTCACCCTGGGCAAGTCACTTAATTCTGTTTGTCTTAATTTCCTCATCTGTAAAGTGATCTGGAAAAGGAAATTGTAAAACCACCCCTGTAAAATTGCCAAGAAAATCTCAAATGAGGTAACAGCGAGTTGGAAATGACTGAATAACAACAGGCTAAAGAAACTGATGGACAAAATATTAATAATTTGGATTAAATTTAAAAATGTGTCATGGCCATACATGCACACACATACATATACACATATATGCATACCTACATCTCACACACATAGAGATATATGTTCTGATTGTTAAACATTAACCAGATCATACTTAGATGCTTAGATGTAACCTGAAATTGTCACATCTGATGACAACTACCCATTTCTAGTAAATCATGTAGAAATCAATGATATTACCAAAGGTATTATAGAAAGGTTCTCTAAAGATTGTGAATTCCTGAGCAGGAAACTGAAAAAGATTGGGGAAATAAGGTTTTCTTTTATCACTACTACTGATTGAGAGGAGGGACAGAAGAAGAAAAAGAAGAACACAGAGTGGGGTGGCTAGGTGACGCAGTGAGTAAAGCACCGGTGCCACAGTCAGAAGGACCCGAGTTCGGTTCTGGCCTCAGACACTTAACACCCACACAAAAAAAATTAGCTGTGTAACCTTGGGCAAGTTACTTAACCCCAATTGCCCTCCAAAAAGAAAAAAAACATAGAAAATAAAAGGATGGCTGAGAAGATGATCTCAGAAAATGAGACTTGGCCTTTTGGTATATGGGTTGAGATATAGATGTCACTGCTGTTTGTCCTTCGTTTTAAAAGAGAACCATGGTGTCTAGACTTGCCATGACTTGCAGGTGAATTGGAATTAAGTGAGGGTGGGTTGAGCAAAATCAACAGCCTCGGGGCTGCTGGTGGCACAGTGAATAGAGCACCGGCCCTGGAGTCAGGAGGACCTGAGTTCAAATGTGGCCTCAGACACAACACAAATACTAGCTGTGTGACCTTGGGCAAGTCACTTAACCCCAATTGCCCTTCTAAAAAGCAAAAAAATATACATATACATATGTATTTATTAGTAAATTAATTTAAAAAAATCAGCAGCCTCACCTTTTCCTCCAGAGCCAAATGGGTCCAGTGGCAAGATACTGATCAGGACAACTGGAGATAATCCTGGATGCAATTTCCGGATGTCCTTTTTAGACCAATGTCTTTTTCCACGTCTCAGTTTGACTGAAGCAACTCCCATTCAGTGATTAAGGCTAGGTAACAAATGAGGCAAAGAGTCTTTTACCTAGTAAAAAAAAAATCAACCCTCAGCATTTCAGGCCAAATCAGAAACAGTTGCTATTTACATTCACTCTGAGGAACCAGGGACCAAACAATGAACTTGTAGGCTTGGGTTGTGAGCTATTGTTGGACAATCAATGAGAGCCAGAGTGATTTGGGCGTCATAGGCTTTTGTCCAAAGATTTGATGTATACTGGGAAAGGTATGGAAGTTAAAAATTTCCAGATATGATGCAGAGAAGTTTAATTGAAAATAGAAAGAGAGAGGCATATTAAACTACTTAGATACACATGTGAAATCAGAAACTAAAGATAACAAGAAGTATGGCATAAGAAGAGTGACTGTGGAGGACTGCAGGCTTTTCCCAAGAATATAGTACGAAAAGGGAAATACAAATACTTAAGCTAATATTCTCTTACCAATGTTGTTTTTCCTGAAGCAAGTGAAATGTTATCATTTAAAGAAGTAGCACTTAGTTGTGCTCCAAAGAATGATGATATAACAAGGTTATTTTGATAATCAACCTCTAGAAAAACCATCAATGATGGTATAGGCATGTGTCTTAAAACATAATGAATGTTTTCCCTAACTGATAAATGGTTGAAAGATATAAATGGAGCAGAGGCCCAGAAGATGACCCCAGCGGCACAGCACACAGAGGTCTGATCAACATGGTGGCAAGCTGACCCACCAACAAAAAGGGCCACTGCCAGGCCTATCACCTCAAGGGCTGAGACTGGATGGAGCAGGGTAAAAGTCAAATGCAGGTCCCCCACTAGGGGGAGCAGCTACTCCTGGGACTACCAATCCACAGCATAGAAATTTAAAAAGCCCCTAGGGGGCGGGTAGGTGGCTCAGTGAATAGAGCACTGGCCCTGGAGTGAGGAGGACCTGAGTTCAAATCTAGCCTCAGACAGATCACAAAAACTAGCCATGTGACCTTGAAGTAATGTAATCCCCAATTGCCCTCCAAAAAGCAAAAAAATAAAAAATAAAAACCCCATATCTGGACCTCCAGGGAACAGGATGGCAGAGTGAACCCCTGCTGCTCCAATCCCGTCCCCCCCCCCCCCGCCTCTGACCCTGAAAATATAGTAATTATTGTTCCAGGGAACCCTAGAGGAAGGGCATATCTAGGGCCCTACATCAAGATGGGTAAAAAGCAGACTGCAAAGAAAAAGACTCTGGAGTCCTACTATAATGGGATGGAGGAATAAAAGTCATAGGGACACAGTGTTGACTCCACACCCACAGCTGAAGCCTCATTAGGGAACTCATCTCAAGCACAGAAAGCACTCTTAGATGAGCTCAAAAGGAATGTTGAAAAACAAATTAGAGAGATAGAAGATAAAATGAATAATTCTTTTAAAATCAAATTTGAAAATTAGAAAAACATTAAAATGAAGAAAACAGCTCCTTAAAAAGAAAAATGTGTGATATGAAAAAGGAGCTTCAAAAACTAACAGGAAAATAATTTGCTAAAAACTAGAATCAACCAAATTGAAGCTAATGACTCTATGAGGAACCAAGAATTAGTCAAACAAAACATCAAGAAAGCAAAATTACAAAAAGAGGTAAAATATCTAAATGGAAAAATAACTGACCTAGAAAACAGATACAGGAGAAACAATCTGAGAATCACTGGCCTACCAGAAAATCCTGATGAAAAAATGAGCCTGGACAACATCTTCCAAGAGCTCATCAAAGAAAACTGCCCTGAGATACTAGAACCAGAGGGTAAAATAGAAATCGAGAGAACCCCCAGGCACCTCCTGAAAGAGATCCCAAATTGAAAAGTCCTTGAAATGTTGTGGCCAAACTATAGAACTACCAGGTAAAGGAGAAAATACTACAAGTGGCCAGAAAGAAACAATTCAAATATCATGGAACCACAGTGAGGATCACACAGGATCTGGCAGCCTCTACACTGAAAGATTGGAGGAAGTGGAATACAATTTTTCGCAAGGCAAAAGAGCTCAGGTTACAACCAAGGATCACCTACCCAGCGAAATTAAACATATTCTTCCAGGCAAGAAGATGGTCATCCAACGATATAATGGACTTTCCTGATGAAAATGCTAGAGCTCAATGGAAAATTCAACCTCCAATTAGAAGAAACAAGAGAGACATAGAAAGGAAAACAAGGAAAACACCCACCCACACACACCCTATTATTTAATAAGAGCAAACTGTTTACAGACAAGTAGAAGGTATGGGTATAAATTACACAAAATGACTATAAAAAACCTTATCAAGGGCTACAAAGGGACTACAATGGAAGAAAAGGAAAGAATGAAGCAGAAAAAGGGTAAATTATGCCACACAAAGGGGCATAAAAACAATATAGTAGAGGGAAAGAAGGGAGGGAGATGAGCATTATATGAGCTTTTCCTTCATTGATTCTGGTGCAAGGAGGGAATAACACAACCAGTTAAACATAGGAATCTATCAAGAAAAGATACAAAATGTGTCATAACAGAGGGAAAGAGGGAGCGAGAGGAGCTTTGCATGAGATTTGTTCCTGGCATTCTTGGTGCAAAGAAGAAATAACATACTACATTAAGTATAAAAATGTCCTACAGACAGTAGGAGGGTGGAAGAGCTAGAAAAAAGGTGGTGGTTACAGGGAGGGAAGAATTAAGGGGGAAAGGGAGGAAAAGTGAGGGGGGCTGATAAGAAAGGAATACTGAGGGAGGAGGTGGTCAAAAGGAAAACTCTTAAGGAGGGAAAGGGAGAAGGGGAGAAACATATGAGCATAAACAGGGAAGGAATAGAGGGAAAGAGACAGCATTCATAGCTGTGAACGTGGGGAATGATTAGAATGAATTCTCCCATAAAACAGAGGCAGATAGCAGAATGGATTAAAAGCCATAATCCTATAATATATTTACAAGACACACATCTGAAACAGAGGGATACACATAGGGTAAAGATAAAAGGCTGGAGTAAAATATATCATGCCTCAGCTTAAGTAAAAAAAAGCAAGGGTAGCAATCCTTATCTCAGAAAAAGAAAAACCCAAAATTGACCTAATTGAAAGAGATAAGGAAAGAAACTATATCCTGCTAAAATGCATCATCGAGAATAAAGCAATATCATTACTTAACATATATGCACAAAGTGTTATAGCATTCAAATTCCTAGAGGAGAAGGTAAGGTAATTAGTGGAAGAAATAGATAGCAAAACTATACTAGTGGGGGACCTTAATCTCCCCCTCTCTGAACTTAATAAATCCAACCTCAAAATAAACAAAAAAGGGGGGAGGAGTCAAGACTGCGGAATAGAAGCAGGACCTCTGCGGGGCTCCAGCTTCCAGCTTCCCCAATCCATGTAAAAGGGGACTCTAAACAAACTTTGGAGCTGCATAACCCACAAAATGACACAGAGAAGCTAACCTCCACTTGAGGAGAGTGCAGCAGGCCGGCAGGAATCAGCCAGCGCAGCACTCTGGGAGCTGAGCCCAGGACCTCATGAGCCAGAGGTTTTAGCACCAGGGCAGGCCTGACCAGCAGTTGGCTGGAGGGACTTCAGATCACCAGCAGCTGTGGCCATTTCCAGATTCATCAACACATAGATGGGAAGGACAAAGTGTGAAGTCAGTGCAGTGTGGACTTTAGGACCAGTAGTTGGGAATGCGTCAACTTTTGCCCCCAGGGAGAGAAGCTGCTGAAATGCCATGCTGGCACCACATTGCAGTTTAAGTTCCTGACCTGCAAAGTGTAGGGTGACCAAGTGAGAAGTCTGAGGGGTAATCGCTATACTTTTAACCAGCTTGGATCTGGATTGCGGTCTAGGGTGGAGGTCCTGGGGTGCAAGACCAGCTAGCAAGAGCATGTGGAGACCTCAGAGAGGGCACCCAACTAATACTTCTGGCAGCTGACAAAACCCCAGCGTTTGGTATAAAAGTACCCCTGTCTGGTGGCAGAGTCCTACTGTGACAAAAAGCACAGGGGTCACATGACTGAGGGGTGACATGACCAGACAAAGGAAGCAAAACAAACAGAAGACTCCAACATTAGACTCCTATTTTGGGGACAAAAAGGAGCAAAGCATAGAACAGGAGGAAGACAGTGAAGTCAGAACTCCTGCACCAAAAGCTTCAAAGGAACATATGAGCTGGTTAGAGGCCATAGAGGACCTTGAGAAGCATATGAGAAGTGGAGGAAAAATTGGGAAGAGAAATGAGAACAATGCAAGAAAATTACAAAATGGGAGTCAACAACCTGACAGAGGAAAATCCCACCTTAAAAACAGACTGACTCAATTGGCAAAAGAGGCTCAAAAAGGCAATGAGGAGAGGAATGCCTTAAAAAGCTGAATTTGCCAGATGGAAAAAGAAGCTCAAAATCTAAATGAGAATAGTTCCCTCAGATTTAGACTGGAGCAAAGGGAAGCTAGTGACTTTAAGAGAAATCAAGATGTTATTAAACAGATCCAAACAAATGCAAGAATAGAAGGCAATGTGAAATATCTCATGGGAAAAACCACTGACCTGGAAAATAAATCCAGGAGAGATAATTTAAAAATTATTGGACTACCTGAAAGTGATGATTAAAGAAAGAACCTAGAAATCATCGTCCAAGAAATTCTCAAGGAAAACTGCCCTGATGTTTTAGAAGCAGAAGGCAAAATAGAGGTTGAAAGAATCCACTGATCACCTCCTGAAAAAGACCCCAAAAAGAAAACTCCTAGGAATATTATAGCCAGGTTCCAGAATTCCCAGAAAAAGGAAAGAATATTATGAGCAGAAAGGAAAAAAAACAATTTGAATATTGTGGAAACAAAATCAAGATAACTCAGGATCTGGCAGCTTCTACATTGAGGGTTGAAGGGCTTGGAATATGATATTCTGGAGGGCAGAGAATCTGGGATTAAAACCAAGATTCACCTACCCAGTAGGGGAAAATATGCTAATTCAGTGGTAGAGGACTTTAAGCATTCTTAATGAAAAAAATCAGAGTTTAATAGAAAATGTGACATCCAGATACAAGAAGCAAGAGAAGCTTGCGAAGGTAAAAAGGGAAAAGAAATCAATAGCCACTGATCAAAGTTGAACTATTAACATTCCTACATGGAAAAGATATAATTGTAATTGATGAAACTTCTCTCAGTATGAAAATAGTTGAAGAGAATGGAAATACACACATACATACACACACACACACACACACATATATATATATATACATATATAAATATAAATATATATATATGTATCAGAGAGTATATGGGCATATGAATACATGCGTGAATGTGTGTATATATGCTTACAGGTATACATAGATAGAGGGCACAGGACCAATTTAATAAGAAGGAATGATACTTAAAAGGGGAAACTATGAGGTGAGAGAGGAATATAATGAGAGGAGATGGGGAGAGACAGAATGGGGTAAACTATCTCATATAGAAGAGGTGAGGAAAAAGGGTTACAATGGAGGGGAAGAATAGGAAGGCCAAAGGGAATGGGTCATCCTATTCTCACTGAATTTAGCTTGGGGTACAGGAGAGTAGAGTGGAAGGGGATGAGGGGGGGGGATGATGGAAGGGAGGGCAGACTGGGGAGGAGGGAAGTTGGAATCACTCACTTCTGAAAAGGGAGGGAATCAAATTAGAGAATAGAACAAGAGGGAGGTGGGATAGGAGTGAGGGAAATATAGTCAGTCTTTTACAATATATTTATCTATTATGTTAGTGTTTTGCATTAGCTACACATGTGCAATCTATACTGAACTGCTTATCTTCCCAGTAAGGGTGGGTGACAAGTGAGGAAGGGAATGAATCTGGAATTCAAAGTTTTAAAATCAAATGTTTAAAATTATATATACATATATACTATTATTAATACTATCTTACATGTGATTGGGAAATAGGATATACAGGCACTGGGGCATAGAGATCCACCATGCCCTACTGGAAAAGTCTAAGGGGGTATGGGAGAAGATATGAGAGAGAGCAGATTGGGGGGGGGGATATAGCCTGTGGGACTGATATTCTGGGGTGGTGTGTAAGGGAAAAATGGGGAAAAAATTTCCAAATCAATATCTGGCAGAAATTAATGATGTAAATGAGAAGTTAATAAAGCATTTGAAAAATGAAAAAAAAATAAGCAAGAAAGAAGTTAAGGAGGTGAATAGAATCTTAGAGATGGTATGTATGATAGATCTATGGAGAAAATTGAATTGGGATAAAAGGGAATATACCTTCTTCTCTGCAGTATATGGCACATACACAAAAATTAACCATGTACTAGGACATAAAGACCTCACAATTCAATGCAGAAAAGCAGAAATATTAAATGCATCATTCTCAAATCATGATGCAATAAAAATCATATGAAATAAAGGGCTATGGAAAGACAGACGGAAATCTAATTGGAAACTAAGCAATTGAATCCTAAAGAATGAGTGGGTCAAACAAGAAATTATAGAAACAATCAGCAACTTCATTCAAGGGAATGACAATAATGAGACAACATACCAAAATTTGTGGGATGCACCAAAGTCAGTTCTTAGGGGAAGTTTTATATTCCTGAGTGCTTACATGAATAAATTAGAGAAAAGGGAGGTCAATGAATTTGACATGCATTTGAAAAACCTAGAAAAAAAAAGAAATTGAAAATCCTCAATAAAATACTAAATTAGAAATTATGAAAACCAAAGGAGAGATTAATTAAATTGAAATTAAGAAAACTATTGAATTAATAAATAAAACTAAGAGTTGGTTCTATAATAAAACAATAAAATTGATAGACCCTTAGCCAATATGATACAAAAACAAAGAAGAAAACCAATTTATGAGTATAAAAATGAAAAAGGTGAATTTACCTCCAATGAAGAGGCAATTAAAACAATAATTAGGAATTATTTTTTCCAAATTATATGTATGTAAATTTGACAATCTTAGTGAAATGGATGAATATTTACAAAAATATAAGCTCCCCAGATTAAATGAAGAGGAAGTAACTTACTTAAACAACCCCATCTCAGAAAAAGAAATTGGAGAGGCCATCAGTGAATTCCCTAGGAAAAAATCTCCAGGGCCAGATGGATTTACTAGCAAAGTCTATCAAACATTTAAAGAATCGATTCCAATACACTAGAAACTATTTGGGAAAATTAGTGAAGAAGGAGTTCTACCAAATTCTTTTTATGACACAAACATGGCACTGATACCAAAAATCAGGAAGAGATAAAACAGAGAAAGAAAATTATAGACCAATCTCCCTCATGAATATGGATGCAAAAATTTTAAATAAAATATTAGCAAAAAGACTACAGCAACTTATCACAAGAATAATACACTTTGATCAGGTAGGATTTATTCCAGGAATGCAAGGATGGTTTAATATTAGGAAAACCATCTCTATAATTGATCATATCAACAATAAAACTAGCAGAAACCACATGATTATCTCAATAGATGCAGAAAAGGCTTTTGATAAAGTACATCATTCCTATTGAAAACACTTGAAAGTGTAAGAATAAATGGAGCCTTCCTTAAAATAATAAGTATCATCTATTTAAAGCCATCATCAAGTGTTGTATGTAATGGGGATAAGCTGGAAGCATTTTCAATAAGATCAGGGGTGAAACAAGGGTGTCCACTTTCACCCCTCTTATTCAATCTGTTACTAGAAATATTAGCAGTAACAATTAGAGAATAAAATGAAATCAAAAGAATCAAAATAGGCAGAGACCAAGTTATTACTCTTTGTGGATGATATGATGATATACTTAGAGAATCCTAAAGAATTAAATAAAAAAAACTACTTGAGACAATAAATAAATTTGGCAAAGTTGAATGATATAAAATAAACCCACATAAATCCTCAGCATTCCTGTATATTTCTAATGAAATCCAACAGCAAGAGATAGAAAGCAAAATCCCATTTAAAGTTAGTGTAGACATTATAAAATATTTGGGAATCTACCTGCCAAAACAAACCCAGGACTTATTTGAACACAACTCCAAAACACTTTTCACACAAATAAAGTAAGATCTAACTAATTGGAAAAACTTCAATTGCTCATGGCTGGGTCAAACTATTATAATAAAAATGACAATTTCACCTAAATTAAATTACATATTTCATGCCATACAAATCAATTTACCAAAAAATTACTTTATAGAACTAGACAAAATAGTAACAAAATTCATTTGGAAGAACAAAAGGTCCAGAATATCAAGGGAATTAATGAAAAGAAATGCTAGGGAAGGTGGCCTAGCTATACTAGATTTTAATCTGTATTATAAAGCAGCAGTCATCAAAACTACTTGGCACTTCCTGAGGAATAGAGCAGCAGATCAGTGGAATATATTGGGTACAAGAGACTCAGCAGTCAATGAGTATAATAATCAACTCTTTGATAAACCCAAAGACCCCAGTTTTTGGAATAAGAACTTAATATTTGAAAAAAAATCCTGGGAAAACAGGAATTTATTATGGCAGAAACTGGGCATAGACCATTATCTAACACCATATACCCAAATCAAGTCTAAATGGGTGCATGATCTAGGTATAACGTATGATACTGTAAGCAATCTGGGAAAGCAAGGAAGAGTTTACCTATCAAATTTATGGAGAGGGGAAGACTTCTTGACCAAACAACCATTAGAGAGCATTATAAAATGCAAAATGTATAACTCTGATTACATGAAATTGAAAAGCTTCTGTACAAACAAAGCCAATATAATTAAGATTAAGAGAGAAGTGGGAAACTGGGAAATAAATTTTTACAACCAATGTCTCTGATAAAGACCTCATTTCAAAAATATACAGAGAATTGAGTCAAATCTATAAGAATATACATCATTCCCCAAGTGATAAATGGTCAAACGACATGAACAGACAGAAATTAAATTAAATTAAAGATAGCTATAAGCATATGAAAAAATGCTCTAAATCACTAATGATTAGAGAATTGCAAATCAAAACAACTCAGAGGTAGCACATCTCACAAGTCAGATTGGCTAAGATGACAAAACAGGAAAATGATAAATGCTGAAGAGGATGTGGAAAAATTGAAATACTAATTCATTGCTGGTGGAGTTCTGAACTGATCCGACCATTCTGGAGAGTAATCTGAAACTATGCCCAAAGGGCTATAAGTAATTTCATATCCTTTGACCCAGCAATACCACTTCTAGGGTTGTATCCCAAAGAGATTATAGAAGCAGGAGGAAGACCCGCACATACAAAAATATTTATAGTAGCTCTTTTTGTGGTGGCAAAGAATTGGAAATTAAGGGGATGCCCATAAATTGGGGAATGGCTAAACAAGTTATGGTATATGAATGTAATGGAATACTTTTGCACCATAGAAAATAGGAGCAGATGGACTTCATATTTATCTTTAGATGTTTATATGAACTGATGCTGAGTGAGAAGAGTAGAACCAGGAAAAATTTGTATACAATAATAGATACAACAGATGTGTGATGACCAGCTTTGATAGACTGGACTCTTAGAAATGCAGGGCTATAAGTAAACTCCACAAGACTCTTGATGATGAGAGATGTCTACATACAGAGAAAGAACTAGAAAGAACAGAGTTTGAATGCAGACTGAAGTAAATTACCTGCTCTCTTTCTTTTTTTGTTTGGTTTTGTTTCTTCTTTCCCATTGTTCATTCCATTGGATACAATCCTTCTTTATAACCTGACCAATGTCTAATGTGAAAGTATCTGCAGATCCTATACCTGATTGTATGGCACTGGAGGTGGGGATAGAAGGGAGGGGAAGAAAATTTGAAACTCAAAGAACTGGGGAACTTTGAAACTCAAAGTAAATGAAAAAAATTAATAAAGACCAAAAAAATTTAAAAAGATATAAATGGGAACTTTTCAGAAGAAAAAAATCAAAGATATATATTTTTACACAAAAAAGTCCTAAATCATTGGTGTTTACAGAAATTTAAATTAAAACAAGACCTCAGTACCAACTCATACCTCTCAGACTAGTCCATTGCAGAATAAGTTAAACTCAGTTCTTTCAAAACATATCTTCAGTTTCTTAGTCACTTGAAGAACTTTTATTTGTGATTCAGTAGCAATGTCAATAGAGTACTGGACCTGAAGCCAAGAAGACCTAGGCTCAAATAAATCCTTAGACTGTGACTTTGGGCAAGTCACTTTGTAACTTATGTCTGACTTGGTAAAATAGGGATGATAAAAGCACCTAGAGCTAAATCTGATGTCCTCTGCTCTAATTTCCTCCTTTTCTCCCTCTCATTTTTCTTTGGATGAGCACTGTTGCCAACATAGCTGATTTCAGGACTAGATTCCTAGAGAAAATTATTATTTTTTAAAAAATTGTCTATGCCTCTATAGAGTGAAGTTCTCTTGCTTATTACTTCATAATGGTGGGGTGAGGGGAGAGGCTGGGAGATAAGCTGGCAAAGACTGCAACTGTAGCAACAAGGCATTGCAGAGTGAAAAACCTTGAATCATGCTGCATAGCCCTAATAGAGTGTGGGGTTAGTGGGAGATGGAGAGATGGGTGAGTACATCCTGGATTATTGATTAGCCTTCTCTGCTTTTATTTCATCAAGTTGTTACCTGACTCAGATTCTTGATGTTTTAGAAAATGGAGTCAGAAGCAATTGCTTTACCTCATATGCATAATCCTCATTTTGGAGGTGTTTAAGAGGCCATGTGGATTGAAGAAAATGTCTAGTCTTCCCTCTTGTTGGTCACATGAAGGAGAAATTCTTTTTCTTCATTCTTGCCCAAAGTCTCTTTGTCACAAGTCACACAACTGTGTGATATAACTATGTCGCAGTTAACTCCTCAAATCTGTTCAGGAAAGAATTTCTCTCTATCCTTTTTCCAAGTATCTCCATAAATGACAGTTAATTGACAATTCCCAGATAGTAATATTAAAGGTCTCTGAGAGAGGGACTACTTAAGCTGGAATTTTACACATATACATGTTATACACACACACATATATACATACACATACATGTATATGCACATACATACATAAATACAAAAATTCAATGTTATATTTTTAATACAAGGGACACTTGGGCAAATATCCAAAATCCCTTACAGCATACATTTCCTGAAAAAGTTATATTGTTGTTTGTTAATAAAAGGAGAAATATATCCTTTGGCTGTCTGTATCATTATAATATACCCAATTCCGTATGATCATGGTTTTTGTTTTTATTTTGGCTTTCTAGAGCAATAATATATATCTAGATAGGCTCATTTGAGGAAATCCAGGAAAGAAAATGAATAAACATGATACAAAACATATGGGTGAAGATCAACACAGTCATAAACATACTATAGACAGGAGTGTGCTGGTAAATAACAACTGAATTGTTGCAGGAAAAATTTTACATGACACAGCTTAAAGTTTAATGTGCATTATAAAAATTTTGCCCATGACATTCTTAGATCTATGTAATTCAGAAAATAAAAAAAAAACTTATTTGTCATATTTACCAATTTCCAAGGTTCAGAATTTAATAGTGGTTTTTGAGAATTGGCTTAAACTATCTCCAGCACACCTCAAGACATTTAGATAGAAAGCAGAAACAGATCCATCATCATATTGAAGTATCTTTGGTAAAAATAAATAATGCATGGATCAAAAAAAAGTGATTGAAAAGTTTCAATCTGCTCAGAAAGGTATGCTTTCATGGTGAGGTTTTCAAGACATAGATTTCAGAACTTGTACTCCAATCTGATCTGACAACTTCAGGAATATTGCACTTAGTAATAGGTGCTACATTTTAGTAAAGATATGTACATATATATATATATATTTAAATTCTTTATTAACTTCTGATTTACATCATCATTTCTGCCATATTTTGAGTTACAAATTTTCTCCCCATTTTTCCCCTACCTACCACCCCAGAATAGCAGTCCCACAGGATATCCCCTCCTCCAATTTGCTCTCTCCCATATCTTCTCCCATACCCCCTTCGACTTTTCCAGTAGGGCATGGTGGATCTCTATGACTCAGTGCCTGTATATTTTATTTCCCAATTACATGTAAAATAGTATTAATAATAGCATATGTATGTGTATATATATATATATATATATATATATATATATATATATATATATAT
>NW_027187391.1:61672859-61792514 GCF_028583685.1 Petaurus breviceps papuanus
TATATATATATATATATATATATATATATATATATATATATATATATTTCCTTACTGGGAAGATAAGCAGTTCAGTATTGGTTGTACATGTGTAGATAATGCAAAACTTTAACATAGCAGATATATTGTAAAAGACTGACTATATTTCCATCCCTCCTAACCCACCTCCCACTTGTTCTTTTCTCTACTTTGATACCATAGCTTTTCAAAAGTGGGTGCTTCCAATTCCCTCCCCCCCAGCCTGCCCTCCCTTCCATCATCCCCCCTCTCATCCCCTTCCTCCCTACTCTCCTGTAGGGTGAGATTCCCTATTTAGTGTGTATTTCATTCCCTCCCTGAGCCAAATTCAATGAGAATAGGGTTGACCCATTCCCTTCTGCCTTCCTATTGTACCCTTCCATTGTAACCATTTTCCCTTGCCTATTCTTTATGAGATAGTTTACCCCATTTTATCTCTCTCCATCTCCTCTCATTATATTCTTCTCTCACCTCTTAATTTCACCTTTTAAATATCATCCCTTCCTATTAAATTGGTCCTGTGCCCTCTATCTATGTATACCTGTAAAATATATACACACATTCACATAGGTATTCATAAGCCCATATACCCTCATATATTGACATATATATATATATATATATATATATATATATATATATATATATATATATATATATTTCTATTCCCTTCAACTATTTTCATACTGAGAAAAGTTTCATCAGTTATAATTATTGTTTTTCCATGTAGGAATGTTAATAGTTCAAATTTGATAAGTAGCTTATGATTTCTTTTCCCTGTTTACTTTCTCAAGCTTCTCTTGCTTCTTGTATCTTGAATGTTAAATTTATTTGTCATTCATCATTGAAAGTCAAATGTATTTGAATGTCAAATTTTCAATTCAACTCTGGTTTTTTCATCAAGAATGCTTGAAAGTCCTCTATTCCACTGAATGTCCATATTTTCCGCTGAAACATGATACTCAGTTTTGCTGGGTAGGTGATTCTTGGTTTTAATCCCAGCTCCTCTGCCCTCTGGAATATCATATTCCAAGCCCTTTGATCTCTCAGTGTGGAAGCTGCCAGATCCTGAGTTATCCTGATTGTGTTTACACAATATTCAGATTTTTTTTTCCTGGCTGCTTGTAATATTCTCTCCTTAATCTGGGAATTTCTGAACCTGGCTATAATATTCCTAGGAGTTTTCTTTTTAGGATCTTTTTCAGGAGGTGATTGGTGGATTCTTTCACCCACTATTTTGCCCTCTGTTTCTAAAACATCTGGGCAGTTTCCTTTGAGAACTTCCTGGAGGATGATTTCTAGGTTCTCTCTTTCATCATGGCTTTCAGGTAGTCCAATAATTTTAAAATTATATCTCCTGGGATCTATTTTCCATGTCAGTGTTTTTTCCCATGAGATATTTCACATTGCCTTCTATTCTTTCATTTATTTGGATCTGCTTAACAGCATCTTGATTTCTCATAAAGTCATTAGCTTCCATTTGCTCCAATCTAATTCTGAAGCAATGATTCTCCTCAGTGAGCTTTTGAGATTCTTTTTCCATCTGGAAAATTTGGCTTTTTAAGGCATTCTTCTCCTCTTTGCCTTTTTGAGCCTCTTTTGCCATTTGAGTTAGTCTATTTTTTAAGGTATAATTTTCCTCAGTCAGGCTGTTGACTCTCATTTTGTAATTTTCTTGCCTTGTTCTCCTTTCTCTCCCCAATTTTTCCTCCACTTGTCTTATCTGCTTCTGAAGGTCTTCTATGGCCTGTAAACAGCTCGTATTTTCCTTTGAAGCTTTTGGTGCAGGAATTCTGACTTCACTGTCTTCCTCCTTATCCATGCTTTGGTCCTTTTTGTCCCCCAAATAGGAGTCTAATATTGGATTCTTCTGTTTGCCTTGCTTCCTTTGCCTGGTCATGTTGCCACTCAATTACTTGACTTTTGGGTTTTTTGCCACACTAAGACTCTGCTACCAGACAGGGGAGCTTTGTCCCAAATGCTGGGGTTTTCTCAGCTGCTGGAGGTATTAGTTGGGTGCCCTCTGTGAAGCCTCCATATGCTCTGGCAAGCTAGTTGCACACCCCAGAACTTCCACCCTAGACAGCAATCCAGATCCAAGCAGGTTAAAGCAAGAATGATTACCCCTCAGACTTGTTGCTTTTTCTCCCTACAGTCTGCAGGCCAGGAGCTGAAGCTGGCACGTGGCAGGAGCTGCACTTGCAACCCTCACTGGCTTCTCACCCCGGGGGCAAAAGCTTATGTACTCCCAAATACTGGGTGCCAAAATCCATACTGCACTGACCACTCACTTTGTCCTTAGCATCTGTGTGTTGTTAATTCTGGAAATGATCACAGCTGTTGGTGATCTGGTGTCCCCACAGCCTTAATTGGTCAGCCCTGCCCTGGGGCTAAAACCTCTGTGTGGGGCTGGGCTCCCAGACTGCTGTGCTGTCCGATTACTGCTGGACTTCGGGGCTGTTCTCAGCGGGAGGTTAGCTTCTCCCGTGTCATTTTGTGGCTTCTGTAGCTCCAAAGTTTGTTCAGAGTCCCCTTTTACATGGATCGGAAGTGGTGAGATCCAGAGACGTTTGGAGGCCCTGTTTCTACTCCACCATCTTGACTCTGCCCCCCTTAGTAAAGATATTAATCATTTTGTTGGGAAGGGCCTCAAGGTCATGCCATATAAAGATTAGTGGAAGGAATTGGGTGTTTTCAGTCTGAAAAAGATTATATTCCTGGGGCATAAGAGTTATCTTCAACTTTTCTATGCCCTATAAGATTGGCTAATATGACAGAAAAGGAAAATGATAAATGTTGGAGAAGATGTGGAACACTAATACATTGTTGATATTAATCCAGTTGTGAATTAATCCAACTGCTCTGGAGAACAAGTTGGAACTATGTCAAAGGGCAATCAAACTGTTCATACTCTTTCATTCAGTGATATCACTACTAGATCTCTTTTCCAAAGATATCATAAAAAGAGAAAAGGACTTACAGGTACACAAATACTTATCGCAATTCTTTATGTGATGGAAAAGAATTTGAGGGGACATCCATCAATTTGTGAATGGCTTAACAAGTTGTGGCATATGAATGTAATGGACTACTATTATGCTATAAGAAATGATGAGTAGGTGGATTTCAGAAAAACCTGGAGAGACTTATATGAACTGATGCAAAGTGAAGTGAGCAGAACTAGGAGAACACAGTACAAAATAAAATTAACATTGTGATATTATCAACCATGATTGATTTAGCTCTTCTGAGCCATGCAATGATGCAAAACAATTCCAAAAGACTGTTGATGGAACATGCTATCCACATCCAGACAAAAATTAATGGAATCTGAATATAGATTGAAGAATATTATTTTCACTTCCTTTATTTTTTCGTAATTGTTTTGCTTTTGTTCTGTTTCTTCTTTCACAACATGAATAATATGAAAGTATGTTTTATGTGATTGCTCATATATAATATATATAAAATTGCTTAGCATCTTAAGGAGGAGGGAGGGGAAAGAAGAAGGGAAGAAAGTTGGAACTCAAAATTTTATTACAAAAGAATGTTTAAAATTACCTTTACATGTAATTGGATTAAAAAATAAGATTTTAAAATAAGGGGGAATTTTTTTTCTAGCACTTACTTCCTCATTTATAAAATTAAGGCCTAGGCCAGCTGATTTCCAAATCTTTTCCTGCTTCGAGTCTGAAAGGATTTGATCTTCACTGCTTGGCCCAGTAGGGCAAGCTAGCAACAAGAAGTAGAAATTGAAAAGAAGCAAATTAAGATGACACATGGAAGTATCTTCTAACAATTAGAGTTATACAGAGAAAATAGGTTTCCCTGGAAGTAGTGGGTTCTAACTCACATGACATACTTCAAGCAAAGAGTAAATGTATTTTAGATAGTATTATTTTGTTTTGGTATAGCTTAAACTAGATGCCCTATGAGTTCCTTCCAAATTCTGATATATTCTGTGGTTCCTTAAAAGGCAGGTATTGGGACAAAGAAATAATGCCATCTTAAAGTTTATAATAGTTAAAGAAGGAAATGTCAAGCATAACCTGTCATAATGCAGTATAGAGAAGAAAAAATTTCATAAAAGCAATATCACTTTAAAAAGGTTGGAAAGCTGTGACAAATGGAATTCTTGTGTGGTGATGACAAATTCCATTGAGGAAGAAAATGAAAGGAAATTAAAAAGGTTCAACAGGCCCAACATTTTCACTAAACATAAACTTGGACCTGGAAGAATGATGTGAGGATGACTAAAGTTCAAAAAGAGCTGAGGCTTTTGGTGAATGCTAAGGACAACAAGAATTGAGGTTTGTTGTTTTTTTATTGTTGTTGTTTACCTATGTTGCCAGGAAGAGTAAGAATGAGAAATGGATAAAATTGTGTTTGATTTGGATGGGATGATGAATGCATATGGCATTTAGTGGAACTAAAGATGGGTTCTGATTTAGACTGGGATGGTTATAACAAAAAGTGGGTAACAGGGAACAGGGAAGATAGTAAGCAGATCTTTTTTTCTTTTCATTTTGGAGGGGCGAATGCAGGGCACTTGGAGTTGAATAACTTGCCCAAGGTCACACAGCTAGTTAGTGCTAAGTGTCTGAGGTTGGGTTTAGCAAGCAGATCATTAAAGTCATCTGTCTTGGCTGCGTTATAATATCTCAAGCTCATAGAGACAAACAAATGAGCTAGTTTTCAAACATGGAAAGAAAGTGGACTTTCAAAATATAGGCCAGAGAAAATTACATCTAAGGTGAGCATGATAGCGCTAATCTCATAGGGCTAAATAAAGCTGAAATTTTGATCATTAGTACTCCTTAATAGTTAAAATTGCATTTTGAACTCTGAAATGGTCCCCATGGAATATAATCTCCCCTTTGTCCTATATTGCCCATTGCCTCCTTCCTTTTGATTCATTCTCCTCTTTCTCACCATGATTTCTAACCCATTGATTCCTCTCTTCTACTTTCGCATTCCCTATATTATGGCTTCATTTCCCTACTGCTCTAGTATTAACCATGTAGTTAACTCTTTCAGTCATCCTCTCTCAACTTTTACCTGACCTGGTCTAACTGGCTCCTTCCTTACTTCCTAAAAATCATTTCATAAAAACAACAACAAAAACACTACTATGAAATTCTGTAGCCTTTGTTTTGATATAGCTCCATCCTTCTTGACACTCTTCTCCATTGGCATCTTCAATATCATTATTTCCTGTTTTTCCTCTTATCTTTTGTATGCTGATCAATTTTCTTTTCTTCTTCCCTTAAATGTGTGTTCCCCAAGAATATTCTGGCCTCTCTTGTTTGTCCTTCTATACTAATCCCTTTGGTGATTTTATCTACTACTTCATTTATCATCTCTGTGTATCTGACTCCCAAATGTATATTTTTGCTTCAACTTCTTCCCTATGTTTCAGTCATGTTATTTGAATAACTTTTATATACGTTACTCTAGGAGGTACAGTAGATCAAATGTTAGGCCTAGAGTCAGGAAGACCTTAGTATAAATCCAGTCTCAGACGGTTACTAGTTCTCTCACCCTGGGCAAGTAAAACAAGCAAACAAGGAAACAAAAAACAATCACCAAACCAAAACAAACAACAACAACAAAATACCTCTGTTTCCCTCAGTTTCCCCATCTGTAAAATGGGGACAATAATAGCACCTGCCTCCCAGAGTTGTTGTGAAGATCAGATGAGATAATAAATATAAAGTGCTTAGCATAATATATAAATAGGAGGGGTTGTTATTATTATTACTGTTATATCCTACCCAAACCTAAATTTCAATATTTCCAATGCTGAGATCATCATATTCCTACCAAAAGTTCCTCTATTCCCAGCATTTCTATTTTTGTTTATTCCATTATCATCTTCACAATTAGCAAGGCTGGAAATCTGTGGGTCTTGGACTTTTTGTCTTCCTTGCCCTCGATGTACAAATAGTTGCCAAGGTATATTTATTCTATACTGCAATTGTTCTCTTTTATCTCCCCTTTGCATTTATTCTGTTTTTACCCTAGTTCTAGCCCTCATGACCTTTTTCCTGGAATGTTATATTAATTTCCTCACTGGTCTCCCTGACGCCAGTCTTTTCCCTTCCCAATCCATTCATTACAACTTAGCTTCCAAAGTAATCTTACTAATGCATTGGCTAATGTATAGGTCTGACCTATGTCAGTTTCCCTGATCAAAAATCTTCAGAGGCTTTCAGCATTCCGTGTAAGAGAAACTACAAACTCAGTCTAGCATTTAAGACACTCCACAATCTGTCTCCAGTCTTTCTAGCCTTCATTGCTACATTTCATACACACTAGATTTCAACAAAACTGTACTAGAGGTTTTTAGCATGATCTTGTTCTATCTATTCCTACCTCTATGCATTTGTGTATTTTATTTAAAAAATGTTATTTATTTTATTCTGAATGTAAACAAAACAAGCAATGTGATAACAGTAGAATAGGGGAACATGGTTTATTCTTACATTTTCTCCTCTTGTTCTGTTCTCCAGATTAGTTGTTTTTCTTATGAGATGATTCACATTCTCTTTTACATTTTATTTCTTTATGTTTTGTTTTATTATTATTTGATATCATATAACTTTGCTGGCTTTCATTTGACCAATTCTGATTTTCAAGGAGTCATTTTCTTCCTTAAGATTCTGAATCACCTTTTCTAATTGGTTGAATTTCTTTCCATAATCTTGTTTTATTGGATTAAAAAATATGTTTATTTTTAGTTTACAACATTCATTTTCACAAGATTTTGAGTTACAAATTTTCTTCCCATCTTTCCCCCATTCACCACCCCAGAATAGCAATCCTACTGAATACCCCCCCTGCCCCAATCTGCTCTCTTCTATATCCTCCTTGATTCCCCTCCACCTTTCCAGTAGGGCAAGATGGATCTCCATACCCCAGTGTCTGTATATCTTATTTCCCAGTGCATGTAAAAAATAATGAAAATAATTTTTTAAACATTTGATTTTAAAACTTTGAATTCCAAATTATTTCCCTTTTTCCCTTTTCACCCACCCTTACTGGGAAGATAAGGAATTCAATATAGGTTGTACATGTGTGGATATGCAAAACATTTCCATAGTGGATATATTTTGAAAGACTGACTATATTTCCTTCCATCTTATCCACCCCCACTTGTTCTATTTTCTAATTTGACCCTGTCCACTTTCAAAAGTATGTGCTTCTAACTACCCTCCTCCCCAATCTGCCCACCCTTCTGTCATCCCCTCTCTTATCCCCTTCCACCCTGCTTTCCTGTAGGGTAAGATACCCAATTTAGTGTCTATGTTATTCCCTCAAGGCAAATAAATAAGAGAAAGGTTGATCTATCCCCTCTTGCCTTCCTGTTCTTCCCCTCCATTGTAACAGGTATCCCTTGCCACTTCCATATGAGATAATTTACTCCATTCTGTCTCTTACCATCTCCTCTCATTATATTCCTCTCTTACCTTTTAATTTTATTTTTTAAATATCATCCCTTCCTATTCAATTAATCCTATGCCCTCTGTCTATGTATACCTGTACACATATATACACACACTCACATATGTATTCATATGCCCATATACCCTCCTATATAGACACATATGTTTGTGTAAATCTATACATATATATATATACACACACACACGTTTATATTCCCTTCAACTATCCTTATAATGATAAAATTTTCATAAGTTACAATTATCATTTTTCCATGTAGCAAAAAAATAATTCAATTTTGATAAGTTCCTTATGATTTCTTTTCCCTGTTTACCTTCTCATGCTTCTCTTGCTTCTTGTATTTGAAAGTCAAATTTTCTGTTCAGTTCTTTTTGTTTCTCATCAAGAATGCTTGAAGGTCCTCTATTTAGCTGAATAGCCATATTTTCCCCTGAAACATGATACTCAGTTTTGCTGGGCTGGTGATTCTTGGTTTTAATTCTAACTCCTTTGACCTCTGGAAAATCATCTTCCAAGCCCTTGCTTACCTTAATATAGAAGAGGCTAGATCTTGTGTTATCCTTTTTATTTTTGTTTTTGCTTTTTGGAGGGGCATTTGGGGTTAAGTGACTTGCCCAAGGTCACACAGCTAGTTTTGTGTTAAGTGTCTGAGGTCAGATTTGAACTCAGGTCCTCCTGACTCCAGGGTTGGTGCTCTATTCCCTGTGCCACCTAGGCACCCCAGATGTTGTATTATCCTGAATGTGTTTCCACAGTATTCAACTTGTTTCTTCTTGGCTGCTTGTAATATTTTCTCCTTTGTCTGGGAACTCTGGAACCTGGCTGTAACATTCCTAGCAGTTTTCTTTTTGGGATCTTTTTCAAGAGGTGATCGGTGAATTATTTAAATTTATATTTTGCCCTCTGGCTCTAAAACATCAGGGCAATTTTCCTTGAGAATTTCTTGAAGGATGAATTCTAGGTTATTTTCTTGATCATGGCTTTCAGGTAGTCCAGTAATTTTTAAATTATCTCTCCTGGATCTATTTTCCAGGTCAGTGGGTTTTCCAAATAGATATTTCACATTGCCTTCTATTTTTTCATTTGTTTGGATATGTTTAATAGTATCTTGATTTCTCACAAAGTCACTAGCTTCCATTTGCTCCAATCTAATTCTGAAGTAATCATTCTCTTCCATGAGTTTTTGAAATTCTTTTTTTCCATCTGGCAAATTCAGCTTTTTAAGGCATTCTTCTTGTCATTGGCTTTTTGGGCCTCTTTTGCCATTTGAGTTAGTTTGTTTTTTAAGGTGTTATTTTCTTCAGTCAGGTTGTTGACTTGCTTTTCATGATTTTCTTGCATTATTCTCATTTCTCTTCCCAATTTTTCCTACACTTCTCTTACTTGGCTTTCAAAATCCTTCTTGAGTGCCTCTATATCCTGTAACCAATTCACATTTTTTCTTAGAAGTTTTGGTGGAGGAGTCCTGACTTCACTATCTTCTTCCTGTTCCATGTTTTGATTCTTTTTGTACCCTAAAAAGGAATCTAAGGTTTGACTGCTGTGTTTGCTTTGCTTCCTTTGCTTGCTCATTTTGCCACTCAATTACTTGACTTCTGAGCTCTTTGCCACAGTCAAACTCTCCTTCCAGAGAGGACAGCTTTGTCCCAAGTGGCTGGGATTTTCACAGCTGCCAAAGCTATTGGTTGGGTGCCATCTCTGAAGACCCCACAAGCTCCAGCACCTAGCTACACACCCCAGGACCTCCACCCAAGACAGTGAACCAGATCCAAGCAGGTTTAAGCAATAGTGATTACCCTCAGAATAGTCTCCTGGTCCCCCCACAATCTGCAGGTCAGGGGCTCTGAAGCAGCCATAGGGCAGTGGCTGCAGGGCAGCTGTATCTCTACCACTTCTCATGTCAGAGGCCAGAGGCATGAGCAGCTCCCCTGTCCCCCACACTCCCATTGCAACAGAGTTCCACCCTGACCTTTTACTTTGTCTATGGCATTTGTGGGTTGATAATTCTGTAAACTGCCACAGCTGCTGGTGATCCTCTCTCCTGAAATCTTGCTGCTGTTTGGAGTCACCCTGAGGCTAAAACTGTGTGTTCACTCGAGGCTGGGCTTAGCTCCTAGCATACTGCTATGGACCCTTTCTGTAGGCTCCCAGCATGCTGTGATGGACCCTTCCTGTAGGTCTGCTGGGCTGCCTTCAGCAGGAGATTTGTTTCTCTCTGTCACTTTGTGGGCTCTGTAGCTCTAAAGTTTGTTTAGAGTTATATTCTATAGGTATTTGAGGTGGTTAACAGGGGAGCTCATGGAGTTTCCCTGCTTCCAGGCCACCATATTGGCTCTGCCCCCCTCTCATTTGACTTTAAAATCTTTTAAAAATCCTTCTATGAATTATTTTTCAAGTGTAATGGTAATAGGAATTTGAAGACTTTCCCTGCCCCTTAATAGGCCTAAGGGAATTTGAAGACCTTTCCTGCTTTGAAGATCTTCCCTGCCCCCTAAAGAGCCCAATGTAATCACATGGAGCCTGTGGTGGGAGGAGTTTTCTGAACGGGTATAGCAGAGCCCAGAGGAAGCTGTGCATCTGAGCAGTTAGAACTGGAGGAAGGAAAGAATGCAGACAAGGAGACAGTCAGGTATGGTGTGAGCTCCCTGGTGTGTTATGGCATATTAACTTCTTTGATGCTATGATGGATTCAGTTTTCTGGTGTTAGAATATGACTTTCTGGTTTTGGGATTTGACTTTCTGATGTTTGAATAAATGTTTTGCTTCTGTCTTCTATATGTAGAATCTGTTATATTTTGTAATTCAGAAGTATGCTGTCATATTTATAGTCCCTGTCAGTGCTGTGAATATTGCATTGGTGCTACAGCAGGTGACCATTTCACATTACTCTTTGGGGTAGAAGAGGGTTTCCTTCTCTATCCTCCTCTAAAGATAAACCTTGGTCTTCTCCATTTCCATAGTAACTCTCTATGATTGGATTCTTTCTCCTTTTCCTATGCATATTTTAATAGCTTAATTTTTATAATTACCTCTAGTCCTGGGTTATGGAGGATAGTGCCTCTGGCCTCAGATCCTTTTTCATTTCTCCTCTCTGACCTTGAACCAAAACATCCAGCCTCCTGTAAGAGCACATAGCCAGCAGCATCCCCACCCCACTGCTTCTGCACTCACTGGGTGTGTGTTGGTTCCTTCTCAACCTGACTGCATCTCTGCAGCACAACTGTGTCTGACATTTATTGTCAGCAGAGGTTCCTTCAGTCTTTCTGGGCTTTGATGCCTGACTTCCCTCACTCTGCTGGGGGTAAAAGTTCCTGGGGCTAGGGGCAGAGGCAGCCTCCCAGTGCAGCTAACCCCAGGGCTTGCTGCTTGCTGTTTAAGCAGATCCTAACCTGGAGGTGTTTACTCTTCTGAGAGACCAAACCTCCTCCTTGGATTTTTTTTAGATCTTCTTTGATTGTCCCTGGAGGACCCCTCTTCTGCCCCTTCTCTTACTTATCTTACCACTTTATTTTTACCCTGAGATGTTGTTTTATCTCTTTTGTGGAGGAAAATCTTGAGAGCTTGGAATTTTCTTTTTTTGGAAGGGGAAGGCAGGGCAGTTGGGTGACTTGCCCAAGGTCACACAGCTAGTAAGTATTAAGTGTCTGAGGCCAGATTTGAACTCAGGTTCTCCTGAGTCCATGGCTGGCGCTCTATTCACTCTGCCCCCTAGCTACCCTGAGAGCTTGGAATTTTGTGATGAGCTCCATCATCTTCCCAGAATTCTTTTTCTCAGCTATGTCTTAAGGAAGAGAAATACTCTATGATGTAGAGTTAAGGAGAGAATATATGTTAATCCTTTGTGAGAGTTGTGCAAAGGAAGAGATTATAAAGATGGACTATCATATGTGAGGGACAAAAAGGAGGTTAGTTTGACTGGATTGCAGAGTATGGGATGGCGACTAGTATCTAATGAGGCAGGAAAGTTAGGTTGGGAGTTATGTTGTGTAGTGCTTTAAAAATCTAAACAGAGGAGTTTCCATTTTATCTTAAAGTTTATAGGAAATCACTGAAGTTAATTGAATAGGAGGTTCATGGTCCAATTTGCACTTAAGGAAGATTATTTTGGTAGCTGTGTGTAGGATGGATTTCAGTGAAAAGTAACTTAAGTCAGGGAAAGAAATTAGAAGACTGTTGCACTGATCAAGACAAGAGGTGAGCAGGGTCCTAAGATGGTAGTTGTGTGAGTGGAGTGGTGAAGTTTGATGCAAGAGATCCTACAAAAGTAGAAATGGCAAGATTTGGCAATTAATTGGATATTCATGGTGAGGCAGAGTCAGGAATTGAGTAAGGTTAAAATCCAAGGAGACTAGAAAAATGGTGAATCCTTGGACAAAAATAGGGAAGTTTGGAAGAGGACATAGTTTGGGGTCAAGATGATGAGTTTAGTTGACTTTGAGATATCTCTGAGACATGCAGTTCAAAATATCCAAGTCGACTGATGAGGTTAGATTGAAGCTCTGAGGAGAGTTTTGAACTAGATAAATAAATCTGGAGGTCATTTGCATATATAGGCAATGGATCATTAAACTCAAGGGATCTGTTGAAGTTATACAAAGAAGCATTGAAAGGGGGAGAAGAAAAGGGTCTAATGCCTAAGAGAACATACATAGCTAGGATGGCATGATGAGTCAACAAAGGAGATTGAGAAAGATTGTTCAGACAAACTAGCAGAGAGTAGTATCCTGAAAGTTAAGAGAGAAGAGAACATTCAGGAGTACAGGGTGGTCAACTGTGTCAAAAGCATAACATGGGTTAAGAAGGCCAAGGAAAACCATAATACTTGACAATTAAGAGTTCATTGGTAACTTTGGAGAGATTAGCTTCAGTTGATAAAATCAGAAGCAAGATTGCTAAGGGGTGAGGAGTGAGTAAGAGAAGTGGAAGCAGTGAGTGGAAGAGCTTTTTCCAGGAATTTGGCTGAGAAAGGGAAGAGATGTGGAGGACTATATCTTTATGATATGGTAGGTTCTAGGGAAGATTTTTTAAGGTTGAGGGAGACAGTCATATTCAAAAGTAGTAGAGAAGGAACCAGTTGATAGAATGAGGTTTAAAATTCAGCAAAGGGAGAGAGACTCAAGATGATTCATATTGGAATCCACTGGAGAATATGGTCAAGTATTGAATTAAGTGCACTTGTGGGATTGACCTTGGAAGAGGGAACTTAATTCAAATGGTCTCAAATTTCTCAGGAAAGTAAGAAACTAGGAGAGAATATGAGGTGTGGTAGGTTTGATTATCTAGATTAGTCATTTTCCCTATAATATAATGACAACTTTTATTGTATCATTCCTTTGGAAAACAAAACAAAAAATAAATAAATAATTATTAAGTAGTTACCTTGCACAGAATAGTTTACTATGGTAGTTTATAACAGGGGAATCACAAAGATTATTTAAGATGTGAATCTTTACCTAATGCAATTCAAACACTTCTACCATATGCATTTGCATTCTGGCCTTATTTCTCCTATTAGATAAGTTCCCTGAAAGCAGTTTTCATGATGTTGTTGTTTTTCTTTGTATCTATAGCACCGTCATGTTACCCAGCACCAATTAGGTGCTAATAAGTGTTTGAATTGAACCACCAAATAGGTAATGGTTATGAGACAACAATGTTCATCAAGAATGAGGAGAGAATGAATAAGGCAAAACCTGACTAGAAGTTGTATTTCTATGTAATATCTTATGTATATCTACTTAATATCTAGACAGCACTTGTGGATGATTACTGTTTGCATGAAGGCATAAGAAAGAGTCTGCTATTTGCAAATCAAATATACCATAAAAATAGTGTCAACTATCTCAAGAAAAGGTTAGAAAAGGCAAAGAAAAAGTAGGAAATCATGTTATAAATAAATATTTTTGAAATCGCAGAATTTCAGACTTAGAGAGGACATCAAAAAGTCACTTATTTCAACTCATATCAGAAAGATTATGTCCTCTACAACAAAGCTGGCAAGTGGGCAGTCAGCCTTTTTTTTTCAAGTCCCCCAGTGTAGTGGAACACATTATGTTCTCAGCTCATTCTAGTTTTGGATAGCTTCAACTGTTGGGAATTTTTTCATTATATTTGCTTCTCAACATGGAGCTTCCAGTTCCACAGATCCCTGCTCATACTACATTTGGAATTCTGTATTCAGATTGAGGCACCATATTTTTAGAAAGGACTTTGACAAGTTAGAAATGTACTCCTAGGAAGGCATCCAGGAAGTGAAGAGGACTGAAAATCATTCCATTCATATGAGGATCATTCAAAGATATTGGAGATGCTTACCATGGGGAGGAGAAGACTCAAAGTACATGTTTTTTTGGAGTTGGGGTGGATGGAGAGGTGATGAATAATACTCATCTTCATGTATTTAAAGAGTTGTCATATGAAAAAGAGATTTGACTTGTTCTGTTTAGTGCCAGAGGACAGAAAGAGAAGCTATGGGCATAAAAAGATTAGATGTTGATTTTGCTTACATACTCAATACTTCTGTGAATCTATGATCTCATAAATGTAATTACTCACTCCACTAGTGAAGATTGAGGGCTGCTTTTTTGTGCTTTTGAATTAAACTTTCAAGAAGGATGTGTTCAATATGCTTGAAGCCTTCTTCTGGTTCTTTAGTTATTTTCTGTATTCTAATGAACTGTTTGACCATTTTGCTATTTCTCATTCTTATAAATTGACTAGTCCACATATCTTAGCTGATGCTCTTTAAGCTACGTATTGTGCACAGATCATAGTCACATGCAGAAAACTACTCACATCTTCGTTGCATGCTTTTGTTCTTCATTGGGTCACTTGAAGTTTTGATTCTTCTAAGATTTTGGTGTTCTGTGATTGGTAGTGAGATGATATTATCAGAAGAATATTAAAAATATAGGGCTTGATGGCAGAGACAAAATTTACTATGATTGCATGTATGGAACAATTTTCTAAGCTTGATCAAACCTTCCCATTTTACATTCAATTTAAGGTACACCCTATTTTTCCATCTATATGGGCTCTCCAAGGTCTATATACTAATAGACTAAAACAGTGTGTGGTCTATCCAACTGCATCTCATTATCTAAAGCTCTATTTTTATGCTCTGTTTTTTGCTCTGTTGAATCAAGTGAATGCAGCAATATCTTGTATTTTCTCCATCGTTTAATTCATTCTGTGACTGTGAAGTTGTAGTGGATCTGCTACAGAAAATTGCCAGTTCCTTTCTCATATATCTACAAGGCAGTCCTGAATAGGTTACTTGAACATTCTCTCATAGAGATGGAAATTAGGAATATGGATGTAAGATGCACTAATGACTCCACAATTGTCATGTGTGTCTGTGTGCTTGTGGTTTAATAATACTACTATGGTCATATTTTTCATTATTTCATAATTTTTACTATTTGAGACATTTGGAAGATGATTTCCTTCCTACCTTTAACATTCTGTCAAATGCAACATATTTCTGTTTGTATATGGTCAAGTTTAGCCATTCTTCCAAACTTCATTTTCTAAAGGGCTATTTCCATTCTTTCAGTCTGTGGGGTGATCAGGGAGAGCTAGTATCTCAGGTATAAGGGCTTGTCAAGTCCTTTTCAGGGCTGCCCATCCACTTTTGGTTTCCATTTCTCAATCAACCTTCCCCTTTGACTCCAAGAAGCAGTAGCATGTGCAGTGGCCACATCCTGGTAAAACCATCTTAGCAGATGACCTAAACCACGTTGAGGATAACTGACAGATCTCAAACCCATTGGTGAGGTAGGGGGACATCTACCCCAAGCATGTGAAGACTTCCCCCCAGAGGTATAGACAGAAGACAACAATTTATTTCAAGGGCTGTTGAAGGCAGCTGAACCAAGTGCTGTGGGGCTCTTAGAGCTTGGTTAGACATGTAATACACCAAGGCCATCCATTGCATCCTGGGCTTTTCCAGCCATCTTGACTTTTGTCTTTCTACTGGATCTTAACCATTTTGGAAGAGAGAGTAAGGCTGATTATTTTGTTCAACTCTACCTCTTCCTTAAATTCAATTCATGCTACAGACAAGACATCACCCCATGATGTCATTGATCCTCATAAAAAATGAAAGATTAAACACCACAATAACAATTTATAGTCTTTTAGGCAGATTTCACTGTCAGTCATGATAAGGATATATGGTGTCAACTGGACTGGAGCCAATCTCTAACCTGTGAGTGACTGGAACTGAACAAAGCAGTTTAGAGACAGGAGAGCCTGGAAGCAAACAGAAGTTTAATTTATCAAAGAAAGGAAAATGGTGAGTAAGCAAGGACAGATATGCCAGAGTCCTGTCCATAGTAGGGAACCTGAGGCAGTGTGGGGAGATTTTAATATTTATACCTATGGTTGCATAGTGAGCTATAGCCCTGATAATGAAGTAATAATGTGAGAAGTTTGATTCATAGCAGGACTTTTTGACCAGAAGATGGATAATACAGGTGATCGTCCAAGTTCAGAAACCATTTGATGCTGATGTGAAACAATTCTGGGATTTTACTATGGCTCAAGTCACCCGGACAGTAAGCTAAAAGGATTGTTGTTATGTCAAGCTCAAGGCATATCTTGCTTGATGGGCCTTAGCTCTGGAAAACAGGATGTCTCCTAATACCTTGGCAATGGCTACAATATCACTAGTAGATTTGGTCAATTTCACACTTTTCTTTTGGTTGGCCTTCTATTTTCATATTTAAATATTTTTTGGATTATTCAATTTAGTTCAGTCTCATTCCAGGCTTTCTATAGTCTCATTTTCCTAACAATAATTTTCGCTGGTGGTTTTTATTCACTGTTCTCCTCTACAGTGTGTTGTATATATGTTTGTACTTTAAATGAATGTTGACCTAGGCTTCAGTGTGTCTCTGCTTGTCCAAGATATCAACAGATCATAGTCTAATAGCTTGTTAAAAATTCTCCTCTCTTCTATCTCCAAGAGATTTGGATCCTGGGATTTGGAGCTAACAGGGCCTTCCTTACCTTTATGGGGAAGATCGATTCCCTTATCTTAAAGGATTGGTGGATGGGCAGAGAAGTAGAACATTTTGATGAGAGGCAAGAATGGGCAAAAGATAGAGAACAGAAGCTTTCAAACAAGCAGTGTCAGTACCAGGATTTCTAAGGACTATGTACTGTGATTGAATTATCCATAAGAAATAGGACAGATGGTTGTATGATAGAAACCACATAAGTTTGATGCATCTGGGGATTTTTTCTCTCCTCCATTTTTACCTTACTGTCTTATAAAGGTGAGTCAACATTTAATAAACATTTAATATATAATAAATAAATGCTAACTACAGGTCAAACACTATGCTAAGTATTAAGGGTACAAAGAAAGGCAAAAAGAGTCTTTGCCCTCCAAGTCACATTCTATCAGAGGAGAACAGTTAATAAGCATTTTTAAGTGCCTCCTATGTGTCAGGCACAGTGCTGAATTCTGGGAATACAAAAAAGGTAAAGCCAATTTGCCTCTAAGGAGCTCACAATATAATGCAAGAGACAATAAGTAAATATGTATGTATACACAAACTATATATAGGATAAATAGGAAATAATTAAGAGAGGGAAAGCATAAGAATTTAGATAGACTAATAAAATATCTATGTATACACAAACTATATATAGGATAAATAGGAAATAATTAAGAGAGGGAAAGCATTTAGAGAGACTAATAAAGGCTTTGTGTAGATGATGGAATTTTAGTTGGGACCTGAATGAAGCCAGCAAAGCCAAGAGGCAGAGATGAAAAAGGAGAGCAGTCAAGGTACATGGGCCAGCTAGAAAAAAACACTCAGAGCTGAGATATGTAGTGTACTATATATGAAACGACAAGGAGGTCAATATCTCTGGGCCAAAGAATATTTAGTAGGGAATATGGTGTAAGAAAGCTGGAAAAGTGAGAGGTTATAGTTGTTGAAGTGCTTGAACACGAAACCCAAGGATATTGTATTTGATCCTGGGAGATGATAGGGAGTCAATGGGGTTTACTGAGTTGGGAGGTCACATGATCATATCTTCCATTTAGGAAAATCACTTTGGTAGCTGAATGGAGGATGAATTGTAGCAAAGAGAGACTTGAGGTAGGTAGACTCACCAGAGTAAAAGTTCAACAGTGAGGTGATGAAAGCCTTTTTTAAGGTAGTAACCATATTAGAAAAGAGAAGGGGATGTTTTTGAGAGATATTTCAAATGTGAAATTGACAGGTCTTGGCAACAGAATGAATATGAATTATATGAGAGATGGCACTAAGTTGAGAATGACACCTAAATTTTGAGTCCTGGGGAACTGGTAAAAATGGTAGTGACCTCAAAAGTAATAGGGAAGTTTGGAATGGGGAGGGTTTAGAAGAAAAGATAATGAGTTCATTTTGGACATGTTGAGTTTAAAATGTTTACTGGACACCCAATGCAAGATGTCTGAATGGCAATCGTATACGTGATATTGGAGTTCAGTGGAGAGAATAGGTAGACTAAGAATCAGCAGAATAGGAGTTGTAATTACAAAGATGAGAGTTAGAGTTATCATCAGATATAGAGAATATCTACATAGAAGGAAAAAAAGAAGAGAGCCCAAGATGGAGCCCTAGAGGACACCTATAGTTAGGAGTTGTGATCTGGATGAGGATCCAGCAAATGAGAAAGAGAAGTGGCTTGATAAGTGGGAGGAGAACCAGGAAAAAGTACTGTCCTGAAAACCTAGAGAGAATATTCAAGAAGTGGATTACTAATTCTGTCAAAGATCAAAGAAAGCTCAAGAGAATGAGGATTGAGGAAAGACCAACATAAAACCAGCTATGTACAAACAAGATATACACAGGATAAAGTGGAGATCATCAATAAAGGGAAGACATAGCGTTGAGGGAACTGAACAAATCCTACAAAAGGTAGAATTTTAAGTGAGACTTAAAGAAAGCCAGAGAAGCCAGGAGGCAGAGAAAAAGGGGGAATAGAGGACAAAGGCATGGAGTTTGATTACGGAGTGTTATATTCAAAGAGCAGCAAGAAGGCCAGCGTCATTGGATCATAGAGTAATAGAGTATGTGGAAGGGTGTAAAGTATAAGAAAAATGGAAAATTAGGAAGTGACAAGTATATGGAGATCATTACAAGTCAAACAGGTTTTCTATTTTTCCCCAGAATTAATAGGAAGTCATTGGAATTTATGGCATATGGTCATGCTGTGGTCAGGTTTTAGCTTTGGGAGAACCACTTTGGCAGTTGATTGGGGGATGAACTGGAGTGGGGAGAGACTTGAAACAGTGATAGAATGCTATTAAAATTATTCAGATATGACATGACGAGAGCTGCAATCAGAGGGGTGACTGTGTGAGAGTGAAAAGGAAACTTAAATGGTGATTTTGCAAAGGTCGAATCAATAGTAATTGGTTATCAGATATGACATGGAGAATAAGAAAAACTGAGGCTTTGAAAGTGACGCAGATTTTGAACCTAGGTGTCTGGGAGGATGATGATGCCATGAAAAGGGAAGTCCAGAAATCATAAGAGTTTGACAGTGGAGGAGAGGCAGAGGGAGAAGATATTAAGTTCAGTACTGTTGAAATTAAGAGGTCTATGAGATATCTAGTCTGGAATGTCCAATAGGTATTGGAGATTTCAGAATGGTGGTGGTCAGAAGAGGTTAAAGCTCAATAAATAAATGTGAGAATCATCTGCATAAAGATAATAATTGAATCCATAGCTTTGATCTTGATGATTTCCCTCAGGTAAGGAGGTTTTTCCTGCTCTTTAAGTTGTATTTAATTTTTCTTTAAAATTGTAACCACTAACATTATTATTCTATACTTTTGCTGTTCTTCAATTGCTCCCAGTCTACTAGCTGTTTACCTCATCTCATCTATCCACACCGCTGGCTATCATACTATATCTATTATCCCTTTGGTGCCCCTAAGTTCCTTGAGAAGGCCATCCATAAGAGGTGCTTCCACTTCTTTTCTTCTTATTCTCTTTTTAAGTCTTTAACCGATCTTATTATTCAATTGAAACTATTATCTCCAAAGTTACTAATGATCTCTTAATTGCTCAATCTGGTGTCCTTTTCTCAATTCTCACTCTTCTTAATCTCTATGCAGTTTTTGAGGCTGCCTATCCCCCTCTTCTCCTTAATACTCTCGAGGTTTTTGCAACACAATTCTCTCCTGGTTCTCCTCCTACCTGTCTGATTGCAACTTTCCAGTCCCGTTTGCTGGATCTTCATGCAATTCAAACTTGCTTACTGTAGGTGTCTGCCAGAGCCACGTCTTGAACTCTCTTATCTTATCCTTCTATGGTGTTTCACATGATGATCTGATCAGATGTCATGGATTCAATTATTATTATTATTTTGCTTTTTGGAGGGTAGCTGGGGTTAAGTGACTTGCCCAAGGTCACATGGCTAATTTTTGTGTAAAGTGAACTCAAGTCCTCCTGACTCCAGGGCCAGTGCTCTATTCACTGCACCACCTAGCCACCCCTGGATTCAATTATTATTGCTACACAGATAATCTCCTATATATTTGTATAGCCTTAATCTCTCTCCCAATCTCCTCTCAAAATCAAATACCTAAACTAGCTCAAATTGGATAACCTATAAGCATCTTAAATTCAACACTTCCAAAACTAAACTCATCAGCTTTCCCCCCAAACCCTCTCCTATTCCAAATGTCTCTATTAATGTTGAGATTTCTACCATCCTCTTACCCTCCCAGGCTCGCAGTATAAGTGTTATCCTTTTTTACTCACTCTTTCTCAACTCTCCTTTCCTTCTATAATCTAATCAGTTGTTGTGTTCTGTCATTCTGAACATCATAACATCTCTCCTATATGCCCCCCTTCTCTCTTCTGACACCATAAGAACCTGATTCATGACTTCATAATCTCATATATAACTATTACAAAAGCCTGATGGTTGGTTTTCCTGCTTCACATCTGTCTCTACTCCAATCCATCCTCCACACATCTGTCAAATTGATCTTCTTAAAACCCCACTGATCTGTGTCTGTTATTCTCTCTCTCTGTCTCTCTGTCTCTGTCTCTCTCTGTCTCTGTCTGTCTGTCTGTCTCTCTCTCTGTCTGTCTGTCTGTCTGTCTCTCTCTCTCTGTTTCTCTCTCTGTCTCTCTCTCTCTCTTTCTCACACACACACACACAGACACGCACACACATGCACACATACAACAAACTCCAGCAGCAGCTTCCTATTTCTTCTAGGATGTTTTGGGCTTTTCTTATCTCTCCAGTATTCTTATAACTTACAACCCTAAAAGTAATCTGTGATCTAGTAACTTTGTTTATTGTTGTTCTTTAAAGATGACACTCCATCTCCTGACTCCATTCATTTTTACTTTCTGTCTCTGGTGCTTGGCATTTTCTCCTTTCTAATTTCTATCTCCTAGTCTCCTTGGCTTAATTAAAATTTCACCTAATGTCTCTTCTTTGAAAAGAAGACTTTTCCAGTCCTCCTTAATCTTTGTGCATTCTGTCTGAGACTAACCTCAACTCTATATAATGTGTATACACACACATTTATACATAGTTTTTTTTTCTATTTTGTGTCCTTTGTGAGATTGTAAACTCCTTGAGAGCAAGTATTATCTTTTCCCTTTCTTTGAATCTTCTTCTTCATTATTTTATTTTATGTTATGATTATTTTTTCAAAACTTTGGGGTGATTTACTTTTTGTCCTATACTGTTTAAATTTATGATTTCTTGAAATATAGCCCTGAAAAAAGGCTTTAAAAAGCCCACAATGTTTTGAAGGGACCTATTTTACACCTTTAAACCCTAATCACTCTGGCTTTCATGGAATGGCCAATAATAGCCCCCAACCTAAGCCTCAGTGGCTCATCATTTAGATTTTGATGACTTAGAATGAATGTAAATCACAATTATTTTCTGTTCTGGCCAGAAATCCTAGGGTCTTTCCCTCCCAGACTGATATCCTTTTGATGTTAAATATGGCCGAAATTTTTATCAATTCTTATCTAGTCATTAGATGGGCATAGTCTTAGACACACTAATACTTGGGAAAGATTTTAATTAGGAAAACCAGGGTCACTCTCTGCATCCTAGGCCATCCCTGGTCATCTAGTCTTTTGTCTTGCCACTGGACTTCAATAACTGGAGGAGACTGTGTGCAGCTCTACCTCACTTTAATCCAATCCATACACATCAAGGTATCATCTTCATGATATCATAGCTCTTCTTCAAGAATGAAGACAAATACCAAGGTAGAAGATCCAGGATTCATATTCCAGTACTCTGTCTCCAAGTCCAGCATTTATTATATGGTGCCCTAATACTAAAATTTAGTCTTCCTCAAAATCTAGAGTTTTCTGGGTACAACTCCTGATTTTCCTTAGATTACTTGCTGTGGCAAATATTTTGTATCAGTTAAACTTCTCTAAGGAATAGAAATGATCAAAATCAATTTCTTTCTTCACATTTATTGATTTCTCATTTTTAAGTCAATAGCTATTTAAACAGATTGATTTGAAACCATTTTAATGGCAGATAATTTGTTCTTATCTTTATACTTTTAATTTGATGTTATTTTATCTCAGCTCTAATCTGTCAATAGACTGCACAGAGAGAGATGATTCTGAAATGTATCTGACATCATGAACTAATCATTTCCCATAACAAAATATACTCTAATTGATATTTTATGGTATTGGTTGACATATATGTCAATTATCTTCCAAATCTCTTCTTTAATAAATTAGCCATGATATGTATGCTTAGGGTTTGGGGGTAATGCAAAATCTATAAGATTAATTTGGAGGAAGTGGGAGCAAGTGTTTGAAAAGAAAAGACTTATGGGTAACCTGAAAAGTATCTTCAAGTCTCTTAAAAACTATTAGGTGAAAGTAGAATTAGAATTATTTTCCTTGACCCCAAAATCTAGAACTAAGAACACACAATTGGTAGAAGTTCCAGAAAGGCAGATTTAATGTCAAATTAAGAAGAATATTTTAAATAATTAGAGGTATCAAAAGGTGAAATAAGCTACTTTTGAAGGTTGTGGTAGCATGATGTAAAAGAAATGTAGTGAGACATTTTGGAACCAGGTTGTGAAGGATTTTAAATAGCAGAGGAGTATTTTATCCTATAAACAGTATGATTGTGTATGAGAAGTTCTGTAATATTGACTGGTATTTGGGTTGAGGTATATTTTAGTCAGGCCAGACTCTGTTAGATCAAGTTTGATGCTAGGGGGAACTGAAGAACTTGTAGTTTATTGGAGAAATAACAAAAGCTTTATTAACCATAACACATAAAGAATATTTAATAAAGATAGAATAACACTTATTTCAGGCAGACATATTCCCATTATTTCCATATGTGTAATGGTAATGGGATTTGAACATCTTTCATGCCCCTTCAACTTGCTAATGTAGCAGGAAAGTGTGGGGCAAGAAGGAGCCAGAGGTGAGTAGGAGCTAGGCTGGACCCAGCGTGGTATCTGGAAGCAGTGGCGGTGGTGTCGAAAACTTCCTTTTTTTGAGCCAGCTAAGGCAGCTTGAGACTTTGCTAAGGACTCTTGCTGAGAACTGCTGGGGAAAGGAACTTCAGGGGCCAGAGCTGCTGGGAGCAAGCTGCATGGAGGCTGAGCAGTTACTGTGATTGAGGAGAAGAGGATCTTTGCCTGAGGTAGCCTGCTTTGTTTTGAAGGATTGAGATTGTGGGTGTTTACTGCATTTACTACATGTGCCAACTCTGTGGCTACTGTATGCCTTTGGCTTTCTGGTTCTAGCACTCAGTTTTCTAGTATTTGAATAAATGTTCTAGCTGTATCCCCCATGTAGAGAGCCTGTTACATTTTGCAATTAAGACCCACATCAGTATATTTATAGTCACCATAGGCATTGTGAATACTGCATTGTTGACACAATATGAAAACAAATCCCCTGGGTGTGAAGGGCCCTAACTCCATATTGGTAGGCCCTTTATACCTTTGAGTAACCAGGAGGTTAGGTCAGTATGGTCAGAATCTGTCAGGAAGCTACATAACCTGAGCTTGATCCCACCTTGGTTTCGTTGCCTTTTTGAGAATTTTTTTTTCCGAAATAATTTGGGGAAGAGGGAATTTTTTATTGAGTTGTTTTGTTTTTTGGGGGGAATATCCTGTCACACTTAGAGTGCAGAAGTCTTAAAAATTCTTAAGAGTGCTGGACAATTTTAAAAAATATTTAAGTATTTGAAAATGTGCCTCTTTAATGATTTCTTGGAAACTGTAACACTCTGAATTCAAATATGTTTTTTTTTTCTGTTTTCCTAACTCACCTCTACCCCATCTTAAAGATGACTACCATTAGACACAAATGTGTGTGTGTGTTTGTGTATGTATGTAACATCATTCTATACATCTATTCATTAGTTCTCTGGATGCAGATAGCATCTTCATATGTCCTTTGTAGTTTATTTGGGTATTTATAATAGCCAAAATGTTATTCATTATAGGTTGTTCTTAAGGCTATATTGCTTTTACACTATATAGTGTTCTCTTGGTTCTGCTTATTTCACTCTATTTTTTCATGTAAGTCTATCCATGTTTTTCTAAGATCACCAAGCTCATAATTTCTTATAGCAGAGTGGTATTCCATCACAATCATATACCACAACTTGCTTAGCCATTCCTCAAATGACAGGCATACTCACACTTTCCAATTCTTTGCCACCACAAAGAGAGCTGCTATACATATTTTATAAAATAAAACTTCCTTTACCTTTTCCCTAATCATCTCTAGAACTAGATCTATCAAGTGCCACTTTCAAAAAATCTTTTCTGATTCTCCAGATTGTTACTGCTTTTCTGGTCTCCACAATCTATCACTGTCTTCACTTTATCACCCTATGTATCTATGTATCTATGTATTTATGTATGTATGTATGCATGCATGTATGCATGTATGTATGATCTATCTATCTAATCTATCTATCTTTTCTGTATGTGTATGGTAGACTTATTTCCTTAAAAGCATAAGATACTTGAAGTCACAGATTGTCTCAATTCTGTTTTAGTATTCTTGGTGCTGTGTTCATATTAGGCATTTAATAAATGCTTGGGAATTTATTTGTTGATTGATTCTGTTAAGCTCCAGAGGCCACAAATCAGAAAATAGGTTGAAAATTGTATATGCAAATTTTGGTTTAAGGTAAAAAAGTTTTCTAATAATTATATTTAGATTTGAATGATTTCCTTTTAAACTGGAGGTCCTCAAGTGAATGATTTTATTTTCTGTTTTGTGGTTTGACTTTCCTCATGAACTTTTCTTTCATCCCCTTATTGGTAATATACTTCACCTTTAGATCTCACTTAATAGTTTGTCTCATATGCATGTAATGCACTTATGATGTATTATTTTAAAACACTCTTACACTAAACACCTTGGATAAATTCATTGAATTATTAGCAATTAATTCCTTGTGTTTTCCACTGCTAATTGAAGATAATTTCATTCAATTTTCAATAATTTATTAGGCACCAAATGAAGGCCAGGTACAGAGAAAACAATTAAAATAGTCTCTACACTCAAAGAGCTTATTTTCTAATCGCTAAAAATCACACACATACACATATTATATATATGTATGTATAGACAGCCAGATAGATACAAAATACAAAGAAAGGAAATATCAAGCAGTTTTAGGGTAGGGGAGTATTAACAACCAGGAAGACCAGGAAAGACCTTGCTAGGAGTTATAATACAAGTTCAGTCTTGAATGGTTTTATGAAAAATGTCAAGATGAGTTAGGTAACCTGAGCCTAAGTGAACAGTTTCAGTGTGAGACTGATTGGTACAATATTTATTTGTTTATTGGTGTGTGTGTGTGTGTCTTTGTGTGTGTGTGTGTGTGTGTGTGTGTGTGTGCGCGCGCGTGTAGTCAGCCTCAATATTGGCTAAGCTAGTGTCTTCTTATCTCCTCTCTTCCACTCATGGTAACTTGAGGGAATTGTAGACCTTTGTGGTTTAGATGTTAATGAGGGATGCAGATTCATCATGGGTAATTTCATTGGTACCACAAAGCCACTGAGGAAAGTGAGTTGGAGAGCAAAAAGGTGCCTTGGAATTTCTAGTAAAACTATTTTGTAAAGTTTATTTTGGGAACATATCTATAGTAGTAGGGGTTGGAAGGAAGGTCAGGATGTTTAAGTAGAAAAAGTGTCATATATCGTGGCTAGTATCACTAAAAACAGTGCCCTGAGTCAATATGAGGATACAAAGAGCTTTGTGGGAGCAGTAATACAGGAAGGGAATGAATTTCAGATAAGATTAATGCCTGGCCTCACTTTTCATGGCCAGAGCTGCAAGCACAACAGGGGGAAAATAACAGATTTTAAGGGGGTTCTTCCACCATTGCCTTGGGAGCTGAAAGCAGCAGATGAAATTGGATACAGTTAAGAAGTCAGATGAATCCCAGAGTGACCACCACAGTGGTCCTCAGAGAATGTAATGGAGAGGAGATTTACCGCCTGGCAGCAGTGGAAGATAGTGCAGGAGGGTCCCAGCATGCTATTGTCTTTGGGACTCATGTTAGAATTGACATTGGAACATCTTTAGAGCATGATTTAGAGGACTAGGGTTTATTCATTGTTTCTTCCTATGTTTGTCCCTGCACCTCCCTCCCCTCTACCTTCATCTCTTAACCCATCCTTCAAAAAAACTTATGATTTATTTTAACATGCTTATAAACAGGGAATTGGTACCAACCATCTTGATTGCCCAATGGTATTTCCCCAGATTTCCAGAATAGGCTTGAGCCAAGTGAGATATGAAAACCTTATAAATGCAAACCTTTAGTATGACATGTGCCCCTAACATAAAGGGCATAGGTATGTATGTATGCATATATGTATATAAGATTTCAATGAGTTAGAAAAAAAAGTAGGCATAAAAAATCATTAAAGAAAATACTATTTTAGTAATGAAGATTTATCTTTATTTGTGGGGGAGGGGGAAATTGAATAATATATTGTTCGTGAT
The DNA here is from genome assembly GCF_028583685.1 of Petaurus breviceps papuanus. Classification (NCBI taxonomy): domain Eukaryota; kingdom Metazoa; phylum Chordata; class Mammalia; order Diprotodontia; family Petauridae; genus Petaurus; species Petaurus breviceps. Next base: position 61,699,358 of record NW_027187391.1, read on the forward strand.
ATTTTATTCCTGGTGTGAATGTGGAGAAACCATTAAGATCTTACAATTTTATGGATGGAAAAGAATAAAATGGCCTCTCTAAGTCCAGCTCCAAAAATGAATAAAAGCTTTCATTGATGTGGATACATAGCTTCCATTAATGTTAATGGGTTATATTCATGTATCAAGGGGGAAAATGTCCCCCAGGATCCCAAGTGGGTATCCATTCTGCTCACAAATATATGTAATCAAATGTTAATGAAAGTAACCTTGGAATATAAAAACATATCCTTGGAAATACATTCTTGCTAATTAGCAATTTCCTTGCAACACAGCAATAACTGGTTGAGGTCCCTCATTTATTTATTTATTTATTTTATTAAGAACTTGACAATCTTGGGACTGTTTTTGAAATACCTATATTTGGTAATTTGGAAGTGTCACATCCTTATATTATTGCAATGACTGGTTTTTTTTTTTGTAGTTGCCACAGTATGAAATGATCAGTGAGGGTAAAGAAATACTTCTACCTCATTAGGTAACGGGTTTTCCTTTTTATTGCAGTGGATTTGGAAGATTCACATTCATATTCCCATGTCCTATACTTGAATAGAATGCAGATTCTCTAAAACATCATACCAAATGAAACATGTACTTAATTCTCTCTGCAGGGTAAGGAACCTAAGAAAATATACGCAGTGTTTTGCAAACCCTTATGGCTTACATACACTGCAGCCAGTCAGATGGTGTGTAAAGCTGTACTTATTACTTTGGTACTATGATTCTGCTACAACTACTGCTAGTACTTCTACTACTACTTTACTATTGTTCCTCTTTTACATTCAAAGGAGCTCAGGTAGAAATTGTCCCAGGACAGCTCACTACTATGCCACAGGTGGATGACAAGATTTTGTTTTTTGTAACTGTACAAAAGTGTTAATTAATTAATTTGTTTATGATATAACCCTTTATATATAAATCATGTACCCATTTTATCCCTGTTTTAGAATACAGTGTGAGATATTCGTCTATATCAAGTTTCTGCCATACTGCTTTCTAATTTTCCCAGAAATTTTGCCATTTATTGATCTTTGAAACTTAGATCTTTGGGTCTATCAAATGATATATTGCTATGGTCATTTAATACTGTGGATTGTGTACCTAGAGGCAGCTAGAATGCTCAGATCTGCCCTCAGACACTCACTAGCTGTATAAACCTAACCAAATCATTCAACTTCTACCTTAATTCATTAGTGAAAGAAATGGCGAACCATTCCAGTATCTTTGCCAAGAAAACCCCATTCAGGGACACACAGTGTCTAACACAACTGAACAACCGAACAACAACACCTATGTCATGTACAAAATCTATTTCAGTGATCTACCACACAAGTTCTTAGCCATGTTTTCATGATTACTGCTTTACAATACGGATTTAAATCTGATACTGCTAAGCTGCTTTTCTTCATATTTTTTTTCCCATTGATTCTCTGGATATTCTTGATCTTTTATTCTTCCAGGTTAATTTGTTATTATTTTTATCTAACTCTATGAAATAATTCTTTGGTAGTTTGATTGGTATGTCACTGAATAAGTAGATTACTTTGGGTGGGATTATAATATTTATTAAATTGGCTTAGTCTACCAATGAGAAATTAATATTTCTCTAGTTGTTTAGATTTTTTTTTATGTGTACAAAGTGTTTTGTAATTGTATTCATATAATTCTTCAGTTTGTCTTGGAAGTTAGACTTCCAAGTATTTTATATAGTCTGCAGTCATTTTAAATGAAATTTATTCAGCCCTCCTCATGTTTTTTTTTTGTCAATATATAGAAATGCTGATGATTTCTGTAGGTTTATTTTATATCCTGTGACTTTGCTAAAGTTGTTGATTGTTGCAAGAAGTTTTTAGTTGGTTCTCTAGGATTCTCTAGGTATACCATCATACCATCTGAAGAGAGATCGTTTTGTTTTCTTATAGCCTATTTTAATTCCTCCACTTTCTCTTTCTTCTTTTATTGCTATACATAGTGTCTCTAACACAATATTGAATGATAGTATTGATGATTGGGATCCTTGCTTCACTCATGATCTTATTGGGAAGGGGTCTAGCTTATCACCATTAAAATAATGTTTTGTGGTGGTTTTTGAGAGATACTACTTACAATTTTAAGGAAAGCTCCATTTATTTTTGTGTTCTCTAGTGTTATTAATAGGAATGGGTATTGTATTTTGTCAAAAGTTTTTTTTCCTAAATCTGTTGAGATAATCCATATGATTTCTGTTGGTTTTATTATTCAGATGGTGAATTATGCTGATAGTTTTCCTAATAGTGAACCAGTCCTACATTCCTGGTATAAATTCCACCTACTTATAGTATATCATCTTTGTGATATATTGTTATAATCTTTTTGCTAGTATTTCATTTTAATTTTTTACATGAAATATTCATTAGGGAAATTGATCTAGTTTTCCTTCTCTGTTTTTGCTTTTCCTCACTTAGGTATTAGTGCCATATTTGTTTCCTTAAAAAAATGTGGTAGGTTTCCTTATTTGCTTATTTTTCCAAATAGTTTATGTAGAATTAGAATTAATTGTGTTTTAAATGTTCGCTAGAGTTCAATTGTGAATTCATCTGGTCCTGGGAATTTTTTTTTTTCTTATGGAATTCATTGATGACTTCTCAGTTTCTTTTTCTAAGATAGGGTCATTCAACATGTTTTTTTCCTCTTCTGTCATTCTGGGCAATTTATATTTTTGTTAATATTTATTCACTTCACTGAGATGATCAGATTCACTGGTATATAATCGGGCAAAATAGCTTCTAATAATTGCTTTAATTTATTCTTCATTGGTGGGGAATTCACTTTTTTCATTTTTGATACCGGTAACTACATTTTCTTCTTTCTGCTTTAAAAAAATAAAATTAAATAATAGTTTCCTTATTTTATTGTTTTTTTTTTTCATAAAACCAAGAGGTAGTTTTATTTATTAGTTCAATGATTTCCTTTTAATTTTGTTCATTTTTCCTTTGATTTTCTGGATTTCTAACTTGGAGCTTAGCTGGACATTTTTAATTTGTTCTTTTTCTAGCTTTTTAAAAAATTGCATGCCCAATTCATTTTTTTCTTTATTTAAATATAAACATATATGTGTTTGTGTATATATACATACAATACATCCCTAAGTACTTTGTGATTTAGCTGCATCTTACATCAATTGTTCCTATGTTGTGTTTTTTGACCCACTCATTCTTTTAGTATTCAATTATTTAGTTTCCAATTAATTTTTTAAATTAAATTTTATGCTTATTTTTAGTATACATCATTCATTTCCACAAGATTTTGAGTTACAAATTTTCTCCCCGTCTTTCCCCTACCCACAACCCCAAAAGAACGATCTCAATGTATACCCCCTCCCCCAATCTGCTCTCTCCTATATCCCCTCGCATTCCCCTCTGACTTTCTGGTAGGGCAAGATGTATCTCCATCCCCCAGTACCTCTATATCTTATTTCCCAGTTACATGTAAAAAAAAAAAAACAATGACAACAACAACAAAAATAATATATTCTAAACATTTGATTTTAAAACTTTGAACAGATTCTTCCCCTTCCACCCTCATCACCCACCCTTACTGAGAAGAAATTCAATATAGGTTGTACCTGTATAGCTATGGAAAACATTTCTATAGGGCATATAGTGTGATAGACTGACTTTATCTCCCTCCATCCTATCCTGCCCCCCCCCCCCCCCGTTCTATTCTCTACTTTGATCCCATCCCATTGCATAAGTGTGTGCTTCTAACTAGCCTTTCCCCCAACCTGCCCTCCCCTCCATCATCCCCTTCTCATCCCCTTCCCCACCATTGTCCTGTAGGGTTAGATACCCTATTTAGTGCATATGTCATTCCCTCCCTAAGTCAAATTCAATGAGAATAAGGTTGACTCATTCCCTTCTGCCTTCCTGTTCCTCCCCTCCATTGTAACAGTTTTTCCTTGCCTCTTATATATGAGATAATTTACCCCATTCTGTCTCTCCCCATCTCCTCTCATTATATTTCTCTTACACCTCTCAATTTCACCTTTTAAGTATCATCCATTCCTATTCAATTGTTCCTGTACCCTCTGTCTATGTATACCTGTACACATATATACACACAATCACATATGTTTTCATATACCCATATACCCCCTATGTAGACATATATATATGTACACTCACACGCATATACACGTATTTATATTCCCTTCAACTCTCCTCATGCCGAGAAAATTTCATAAGTTACAATTATCGTTTTTCCATGTAGGAATGTAAATACTTCAACTTTGATGAGTTCCTTATAATTTGTTTTCCCTGTTTACCTTTTCATGCTTCTCTTGTTTCTTTTATCTGAATGTCAAATTTTCTATTCAACTTTGGCTTTTTCATCAAGAAAGCTTGAAAGTCCTCTATTTCCTTGAATAACCATATTTTCCCCTGAAACATGATTCTCTGTTTTGCTGGGTAGGTGATTCTTGGTTTTAATCCCAGCTCCTCTGACCACCAGAATATCATATTCCAAGCCTTTCAATCCTTCAGTGTAGAAGCTGCCAGATCCTTTGTTATACTGATTGTATTTCCACAATATTCAAATTGTTTCTTCTTGGCTACTTGTAGTATTTTCTCCTTGATCTGGGAACTCTGGAACTTGGCTATAATATTCCTAGAAGTTTTCTTTTGGGGATCTTTTCAAGAGGTGATTGGTGAATTCTTTCAATCTTTACTTTGCCCTCTGGTTCTAAAATATCAGAAAATTTTCCTTGAGCAATTCTTCAAGGATGAGAGGTTTTTTTTTTTGTTTTGTTTTGTTTTTTGATCATGCCTTTCAGGTGGTCCGACAATTTTTAAATTATCTCTCCTGGATCTATTTTTCAGGTCAGTGGTTTTTCCAATGAGATATTTCATTAATTGCCTTCTATTTTTTCGTTTGTTTGGATCTGTTTAATAGCATCTTGATTTCTCATAAAGTCTCTAGCTTCCATTTGCTCCAATCTAATTCTGAAGGAATGTTTCAATTTAGTGAGATTTTGAGATTCTTTTTCCATCTGGCAAATTAGACTTTTTAAGGCATTCCTCTCTTCATTGGCTTTTTGGTCCTCTTTTGCCATTTGAGTTAGTCTATTTTTTAAGGTGTTATTTTCTTCAGTCAGGTGGTTGTCTCTCTTTTTATAATTATCTGCATCATGCTCATATCTCTTCCCAATTTTTCCTCTACTTCTCTCATTTGGTTTTCAAAATTCTTCTTGTGCTCCTCTATGGCCTGTAACTGGTTCATATATTTTTGGAAGCTTTTGGTACAGTAGTTCTGACTTTGCTGCCTTTCTGCAATTCCATGCTTTGATCCTTTTTGTCCCCAAAAAAGGAATCAAAAGTCAGATTGCTTTGCTTCTTTTGCTTGCTCATGTTGCCACTCAATTACTTGACTTTTGAGCTTTTTTTCACATTAGAACTCTGCTTCCAGAGAAGAGAACTTTTCCCAAATCGCCGGGATTTTCAGCTACTGGTGCTATCAATTGGGTGCCCTCTCTGCGGCCTCTACAGGCTCTGGCACCTGGTCACATACCCCCAGACCTTCACCTAAGATAACTCTCCAGACCCAACTAGGTTAAAGCAAGAGCAATTACCCCTCAGAGTGGTTGCTTGGGCCCCCTACAATCTGTAGGCCAGGAGCTCTGAAGCAGCCAGGTGTTGCTGCCTCTCGGCTGCTTCTCCCCCTGGGGGCAGAGGCCAGACCACACTCTCCATCCCTCTGTTCCCAAAGTCCACACTGACCTTTTACTTTTCCTTTGGCATTTATGGGTTGATAATTCTGGAAACTACCACAGCAGCTTGTGTTCCACTCTCCATAAATGTATCTAGCCATTGCTGGGTGGGAGCACCCTGAGGCTAAAACCATGGCTCATGTGCGGCTGGGCTCTTCTCTCGGCATGTTGTGATGGACCTTTCCTATGTGCCTGCCAGGCTGCCTTCAATGGGGGATTAGTTCCTCTTTGTCACTTTTGTGGGTTTTGTACCTCTAAAGTTTGTTTAAAGTCATATTTTATAGGTATTTGAGGTGGTTATGGGGGGAGCTCAGGGAGTATTCCTGCTTCTATTCTGCCATCTTGGCTCTGCCCCCTCCAACTAATTTTTAATCTATTTTTCCACCTATCTTTATTTCATTATGATCTGATAAGGACACACTTAATATTTCTGTCTTTCTTGATTTTGTTGTGGTATTTTTATGCCCTAATATATGGCCAATTTTTGTGTAGCTGCCATGTACCACTGGGTGCAAAAAGGAATATTCCTTTCTATTCCCATTAAATGTTCTTTAGAGGTCTATCATATCCAAAACTGTTCACCTCCTTAACTTCTTTTTTTGCTTATTTTGTGCTTAGATTTATCTATTTCTGAGAGGGGGAAGTTGAGATCCCTCACTAATATACTTTTATTGTCAAATTCCTCCTGTAACTTATTTAATTTCTTTAAAAATTTGAATGCTACATAATTTGATGTATATAAGTTTAGTATTGATATTGCTTCATTGTCTACTGTATCTTTTAGCAAGATATAGTTTCTTTCCTTATCTCTTTTAACTAGATATATTTATGCTTTCACCTTTTTATTCAGCTGAACCATAATAGAGTCTGCTTCAGCTCCTTACCTTTGTTTTGTTTGTGTCTCTCTGTTTTAAGTGTTTGTGTGTGTTTATAAATAAATAATAGGTTTCTAGTTGTTAATCCTCTCTCCTCTCTGCTTCTGTTTTATGGGTTAGTTCATACCATTCAGATTTACAGTTATCTTTACTTACTGTATATTTCCTCCATTCTGTCTGTCTGTCTGTTGGTCTCTCTCTGTCTCTATCTCTGTCTCTCTCTGTCTCTGTCTCTCTGTCTCTCTGTGTCTCTCTCTCTGTCTCTGTCTCTCTGTCTCTCTCTGTCTCTCTCTCTGTCTTTCTCTCTCTCTCTCTGTCTCTCTCTCTGTCTCTCTCTGTCTCTCTCTGTCTCTCTGTCTCTCTGTCTCTCTGTCTCTCTCTGTCTCTCTCTCTCTGTCTGTCTGTCTGTCTGTCTCTCTCTCTCTCTCTCATCTTGTGCTTTGCTTCTGACCACCTCCTCCCCCCATATATACTACATTGTATAAGTCCCCTGTCCTTTGTTCTTCTTGTATCTTCCTTCTCTCCTGCTTCCATATAGGGTAAAATAGATATCTGTTCCCAATTGAATGTGAGAATTGTGGGGAGACAATATTCCTGCTTTTAGCCAATTCTAATGAGAGTAAAGTTTCAGCATTGCCATCTTGACTCCCTCATCCCATGATATTTGTATCTATTGAGATAGGAAGAGTCAGCTATTATGAACTGTATTTATTGATAAATAGATAGTATTGATTTAGAAATTAAATAGAAAAATAAAACATGAAAGTAAATTCTTAGTATTCTAGGAAGTGGTACTACAAGAAGAGACAATGAATATTTTTTGAAATATTCCAGAAACAGCAGATTTATATGATCCCTGACATTATCATTAATGCTTAGAGGTAATAATATAGAATGTATTCTCCTCAAGGGAAGAGAGTGGTTCTTATTTGTATTTTTTTTTATTTCTAGCACAGTGTCTTGTACAAACTAAATTCTTTTCTTTTGCTTTTTTGGAGGGGGGAAGGCAGGGCAGTTAGGGTTAAGTGACTTGCTCGAGGTCACAAAGCTAGAAGTGTTAAGTGTCTGAGGCCAAATGTGAACTAAAATCCTCCTGACTCCAGGGCCAGTGTTCTATTTACTGAGCCAACTAGTCATCCCTACAAAGTTGATTCTTAATGCATGTACAAATGAATTACATAAAAAATGACACGATAAAATTTTAAATGATATAACACTGACTATGATTTCTTGGCAGTTCTGATCTTTTAAAAATTATTATTATTATTTTCCCATACTTTTGAGGTTATATTTCTCTTGAAGCTACAATGTGATGATACTTTTTTTACTTTTCTGTTTGGTATCCTATCCCATCCATCATGTAACTCTTTGTGGAGAATAGGAAGGGCGTGTCATAATAGTCTAGCCCCTTCATTATCAGCATCCTTCTCTACCACCTTTAGGTTGACTAATTATCAAATCAGGACTCAAACTACAAAATCTCTTATCATCTTCCATCCCTGCCATGATCTGAGTGATTCAGTATCAGACATAGACTGTGACTAATCCCCTAACTACAACTTAGGGAAAGAGGGACTCCCCTGACCTTGTTTTTACCCCCTTTAAGAGTCCCTCATATGGCCAAACTTCTGGCATCACATTCCACTTGAATACAATCTTCTCCCTGCATTCCTTCTCCTATCTAGGCTTTTCCTAATCAGTGTTTGTTGAAAAGCCTTCTTGCTTAACCCATACCCTGAATTCTCAGGTCTTGCAATTTCATCCCTAGAACTGTTTCCTCAGCATCCTAGTTAATTTTTATATACCTGACCTCTCCTCCCATGTAAAGGTGCCCTAAATTTATAAATCCTTGCTCAGGACTGGTAATCTTAACCTCCCAGAAGTTTCACACCTACCACCCATTTTTTTCTTTAAGTAATGTAGAAAACAAAGACTGGGAACATGAACACCAAGGGGGAGGACTCCCCATTTCTCTAGCTGATAGCCAGACTGGCACTAGGATCTTTCCCTGCATCTAGAGTATTTTAGTTCTCCTTTCCCTTGTACAAATAAGGAAAGCAAGTAGAAGTAGGAAAGGTTTAAAGAACTGACAAATACTTTTATAGTTCAACAGAGAGGGAGCTATGATTCAGGGCTGGTTTCAAAGTCCATATCCTTTGTCAAACTGCTCGCAGGGAAATTGGTCTATGTGAATGGTGATAAATTAAATGAAAATCATTAGGATGATTCACTCATCTCCAGTGATTCCATTCAATTTGGCTTAGTACGGTATTTCCTGAAAACTTTATAAACATACATATACCTCCTCTATCCTCTTCTCTTTGCAGCTGGTAAGAAGACTTTATGCTCTCTTGTCCTGCAATCTTTGAAGAATAGAATTAATTAATATCTCTGTTTGGACAATTGTTAGTGAATAAAGGCTTGAATTTTGTGAAATCCTAAGTTCTCTGTGCTAGATAAGTGAGTTGCCAAACACTCTAAAGCTTAGATTCTGAGCAGCTAAATTTCAGTCATCCATCTCTCTTCCTATTCTCTAAACGTGGTCTCTATAGAATAGATAATTTGGAATTAAATTGCATGTTATAAAGTGCCACTAATTATATGCCACCACAGCTGTATTGTTATAACTTATTGTATCCTTCAGTTTTAAATTATCTCTAATGTGTTTAAAGTTAATATTTGATGAAAATGTGTTAATATTTAAATACTTCAGCTAATGTAACAGTTTTTATTGAAACTGAGAGTATATCCTGCTCTCATCTTGAAGTTTATTGGAGGTTGGGGGGAATCCTGAATAGCCCTTATATTAATGCTCTTCACTTCAACCAGTTGGACCAAAACCATTCAGGAATTCACTAATATGAGTTGATTGAGTATATAATACAAAATTTCTCTTTTTGATCATGATTTTTCAGTTTTTGATGATGTTCAGTGATATAAGAGCTTTCAGAAATCATCCTCAAGTTATGTTTTTATTACTGTCTTAACTGTTCCTCACATTCTTGCAATTCATCAATATATCAGATCTATTTTATATTATGAAAGTTCTGTTTTTCACTTGTTTCATTACGGAGATCAAAATTTTAGGGACTTAATATAACAGGGCAGTGGTTAAGGATTCTTTGGAAGATTGAGGGACCATATGGTTTTAGAGAGAAAAGAAATATATATAGAAAACTGAAATTGTAGGTATATTGGTGCATTTAATATAGCTGTAAAAATGTGTGTGTGAGTGTGTGTGTGTGTGTGTGTGTGTGTGTGAAAGAGACAGAGAGAGAGAAAGAGAGAAATACAGAGACAAAAACAAAGACAGATAAGAGACACGGATAAAGGAACATTAAAAAAAACATTCTTGATCATGTGTCTGTTTAAGAATCTCGCATGGAGTCAGACAGACAGACAGACAGACAGATGATAGATAGATAGATAGATAGATAGATAGATAGATAGATAGATAGATAGATAGATAGACAGATAGACAGACTGCAGCTTCCCATTGGATAGAGAGCCTAGGAGATGGCTGATTAACCTATTCTACAGAGATTCCATGTTGTGAGAAGAGTTCAGAATCCAGGAAATGGACCCACTTCAACAACCTGGCAGCAGCAGGCCTGTGGCATAGTGACCACATGCCTACCGGGTAGCCATTATTTTGAAGTCCCATATAGCATCCATTCATCAGTGGTAAAGTGGCAAAGACAAATTAATGGCCTCATATAGCAGCCATTGATTAATGACCTATCTAGACCAGATTACCAGCAGTAAACCCTGAGAGGACCTGTCATAGCCACTGAGTAGTCTAGTAACAGACTGGTTTATATAGCAAAGATATTTCACTGTAGTAACACAAAGCCTGGCTGATCTGTTTATCAAGGTGAAATTTTGTTCTCTGCAAAGAGTCAGCCCCTGATGATCAGCAGAGGAACTCATAATGAACTTCATAAGAACTCTTTGAAGATAGAAAGAAAATTGAGTATCTGTGGATTTGTGAGTTACTGAAACCATGTATATTTTAAATTCATGTGCACTGTTATCCTCTCCTGTACTCCTGGTGTATTTGTTGAAGAGTATGTCCCTAATGTTGAGGAAAATTCTTCATAACTACCATTATTATTATACCATTTGTGCAAATATATATATTTTTTAAAGGGTAGGATTTTAAAAATTACTTTTCCAGCTTTATGTAACCCCCCCCCCAATTTAAACATTTAAAAAATTGAGTTTTAAATTCTTTTGTTCCCTCTTTCCATCCCTCATCCTTAAGATGGGACTGAATTTTATATAGGATATACACGTGCAGCCACATGAAACATAGTTCCATATTAGACATGCTGTGAAAGAAAACAGACAAAAAAACCACAGGAAAGTAAAATACAGTATACCTGAATCTGCTTTCACACTCCATCAGTTCTTTCGCTGGAGGTGATTAGCATTTTTAATCATAAATCCTTGGAATTTTCTTGGATCTTTATGAGTAAGAATATTTAAGTCATTCACATTGATTGACACATAATATTGCTGTTATCATGTACAATGTTATCCTAATTTTGCTAATTTTACTCTGCATCAGTCCATGTACATTTTTCCAGGTTTTTCTTTTATTTAATTTTCTTTTTTTTTTCATTTTTCAAATGACTTATTAACTTCTGATTTACACCATTCAATTCCGCCAGATTTTGAGTTGCAAATTTTCTCTCCATTTTTCCCCTACCCACCATCCCAAAATAGCAGTCTCACAGGATATCCCCTCTTCCAATCTGCTCTCTCCCACATATTTTCCCTTATCCCTTTTGACTTTTCCAGTATGGCATGGTAGGTCTCTATGCCCCAGTGCCTGTATATCTTATTTCCCAATTACATATAAAATAGCATTAATAATACACACACACACACACATATAAACATTTGATTTTAAAACTGAATTCAAGATTCATCCCCTTCCTCCATTGTCACCCACCCTTACCGGGAAGATAAGCAGTTCAGTATAGGTTGTACATGTGTGGCTAATGCAAAACAACAACATAGTAGATATATTGTAAAAGGCTGACTATATTTCACTCTCTCCTATCCCACCTCCCACCTGCTCTATTTTCCACTTTGATCCCATTCCTTTTCAAATGTGGGTGCTCCAACTACCCTCCCTCCCCCAACCTGCCCTCCCTTCCATTTTACCCCCCCCATCACCTTCTCTCATACTCTCCCATAGGGTGAGATACCCTATTTAGTGTGTATGTCATTCCCTCCTCAAGCCAAATTCAATGGGAATAAGGTTGACACATTCCCTTTTCCTTCCTATTCTTCCCCTTCATTGCAACTATTTTCCCTTGCCTCTTCTATATGAGAGTTTACCCCATTCTGTCTCTCCCCATCTCCTCTCATTATATTCCTCTCTCACCTCTTAATTTCACCTTTTAATATCATCCCTTCCTGTTAAATTGGTCCTGTGCCCTCTCTCTATGTATACCTGTAAACGTATATACACACAATCACATATTTATTCATATGCTCATATACCCTCCTATATAGACATATATAGATTTCTATTCCCTTCAAATATTTTCATACTGAGAAAATTTTCATAATCTACAATTATAATTTTTCCATGTAAGAATGTTAATAGTTCAACTTTGATAAGTTCCTTATGATTTCTTTTCCCTGTTTACCTTCTCATGCTTCTCTTGCTTCTTGTATCTGAATGTCAAATTTTCTATTCAACTCTGGTATTTTCATCAAGAATGCTTGAAAGTCCTCTATTCCACTGAATGACCACATTTTTCCCTGAAACATGATACTCAGTTTTGCTGGGTAGGTGATTCTTGGTTTTAATCCCAGCTCCTTTGACCTCCAGAATATCATAGTCCAAGCCCTTCAATCTCTTAGTGTAGAACATGCCAGATCCTGGGTTATCCTGATTGTGTTTCCACAATATTAAAATTGTTTCTTCCTGGCAGCTTCTAATATTCTCTCCTTAATCTGGGAATTCTGGAACCTGGCTATAATATTCCTAGGAGTTTTCTTTTGGGGATCTTTTTCAGGAAGTGATTGGTGGATACTTTCAACCTCTATTTTGCCCTCTGGTTCTAAAACATCAGGGCAGTTTTCTTTGAGAACTTCCAGGAGGATGATTTCTAGGTTCTTCCTTTGGTCATGGCTTCCAGGTAGTCCAATCATTTTAAAATTATCTCTCCTGGATCTATTTTCCAGGTCAGTGGTTTTTCCCATGAGATATTTCACATTACCTTCTATTCTTTCATTTTTTTGGATCTGTTTAACAGCATCTTGATTTCTCATAAAGTCATTAGCTTCCATTTGCTCCAAGCTAATTCTGAAGCAATGATTCTCCTCATTGAGCTTTTGAGATTTTTTTTACCATCTGGCAAATTCGGCTTTTTAGGGCATTCTTCTCCTCATTGCCTTTTTGAGCCTCTTTTGCCATTTGAGTTAGTCTATTTTTTAAGGTATGATTTTCCTCAGTCAGGCTGTTGACTCTCATTTTGTAATTTTCTTGCATCATTCTCTTTTTTCTTCTCATTTTTTCCTCCACTTCTCTTATCTGCTTCTTAACATCCTCTATGGCTTGTAACCAACTCATATTTTCTTTTGAAGCTTTTGGTGCAGGAGTTCTGACTTCACCGTCTTCTTCCTGTTCCATGCTTTATGCCTTTTGTCCCCAAAATAGAAGTCTAATGTTGGGTTCTTCTGTCTGCTTTGTTTCCTTTGCCTGGTAATGTCATCCCTCAGTCACTTGACCCCTGGGCTTTTTGCCGCAGTCAGACTCTGCCACCAGACAGGGGAGCTTTCATCCCAAACACTGAGGTTTTCTCAGCTGCTGAAGGTATTAGATGGGTGCCCTCTCTGAGGTCTCCACATGCTCTGGAAAGCTGGACACATAACTCAGGACGTCCACCCTAGACTGCAATCCAGATCCAAGCAGGTTTAAGCAAGGGCGATTACCCCTCAGACTGGTTGCTTGTTCCCCCTACACTCTGCAGGCCAGGAGCTGAAGCTGCCACCTGGTACTGGCTGGCTGTGCAGGCATCTCAGTGACTTCTCTCCCTGGGGGTAAAAGCCACACACTCCCACTCACTGGGTCCCAAAGCCCAGACTGCACTGACCTCTCACTTTGTCCTTAGCATCTATGTGTTGATAAATCTGGAAACAGCCACAGCTGTTGCTGATCTGGAGTCCCTCTGTCTGGAGGCTGGTCAGACCTGCCCTGAGGCTAAAACCTCAGGCTCACCCTTTTCTCCCCAGTCACTGTGCTGGCTGATTCCACCCAGCCTGCTGGGCTGTCCTGAGTGGGAGGTTAGCTTCTCTTTGTCATTTTATGGGTCTTGCTGCTCCAAAGTTTGTTTAGAGTCCCCTTTATACATGGACTGGGGAAGGTGGAGGCCAGAGCCGGAGCCACAGGGAAGTCCTGCTTCTACTCCGCCATCTTGACTCCACGCCCTCTAGGTTTTTCTGAAAGCATGCTGCTTGTCATTTCTTATAGCACAGTAGCATTCCATCACAAACATATGTCATTCCACAGTTAATGGGCAACCCCTTATTTTTGAGTTCTTTGTCACCACAAAAAGAACTGAGGTAAATATTTTTGTACATATAGGTCCTTTGTATTTAAAAAAAAATTTCTTTGGGATATAGACCAAATAGTGGTATTTTTGGGTCAAAGAGTATGTACAGATTTATGGCTCTTTGGGCATAGTTCCTAATTGCTCACAAGAATGGTTATATCAGTTCACAACTCCACCAATAGTACATTTATGTTCCCTCCAACATTTGTCATTTTCTATTTTGTCATATTAACCATTCTATAGATATGACGTAGTACCTCAGAGTTGTTTCAATTTGTATTTCTTTAATCAATACTGATTTAGATAATTTTTTTCCTATAACCACAGATAGCTTTGATTTCTTCTTCTGAAAACTGTTCATATTCTTTTGGTCATTTATCATTTGGAAGATGACAATCATATGAAGTTGATTCAATTCCCTGTATATTTGAGAAATAATTTCTTTAATAGAGAAATTCTATAATTTTAATTATAATCTTGGCTGCATAAGTTTTGTTTGTAAATAAACACTTTAATAAAATTAAAATGATTAATTTTACATCCTATAATATTATCTCTTATTTGGTCATAAATTCTTCCCTTATTCATAGATCTGACAGGTATGCCATTCAGTGCTCCTCTAATTTGCTTATGGTATAACACTTTACATCTAAATCATTTATCCATTTTGACATCATCTTGGTATATGGTACAAGATGTTGGTCTGTACATAGTATCTGCCAAATTGCTTTCCCCTTTTCCCAGCCGTTTCTTATTCAAAAAGGTGGGATCTTTGCAGTTATCAAACAACAAACCATGATTATTTCCTGTAGTTTATCATGTACCTAATCTATTTCACTGATCCAACACTTTATCTCTTAGCCAACTGTAATAGTAATGGAATTTAAAGATCCCCCTGTATTGGCTTGGTTTTTGGTTTGATTGTGTTAAAACCCAGAGCTTGTGAATCCCATTTGTGGGATGGACTTGATGTGAAAAGAGATGGCTGAACTGGGAGGAGCTGGTGACATACATTTAGAGAGACACAAGAAAAGAGAGAGGCAGAAGAACTTTTTGGATGCAGCATCTCGGAGGCAGAGAGAGACTGAGAATATTGCTGAGGGCCAGTTTGAATTGCCCAGGACTTTTGAGAGCTGCCATCCAGAGCTGCCAAGGACTGAGGAGACATGGCTGTTATGCTGGTACTTTGTCTGTCTATTTTGATGTTGTTTTGCCAGATTTGTCCACTGGTGAAGGACAGTCCTGTTGTTGCAGAGGTCTTGGAACCTTGCTGTTGGTTCAGAGCTCCTGAGACTGTTCTGCAGACAGAGAATGAATTAATGAAGGCACTGGCAATGTATCTTGTGGCCTTGCTAAGCTTTGTCTCCCCAGGGACAAAGATTGCTGAGAACTTGCCTCAGGTCAAGATGAAGAAAAGACCTCTCTTTGGGTATTAAATGCTGTGCTTAAGCTTGTTGTAACTCTGGGGTAGATGGCCTATTCAGTTGTAATCCAAGGGTAGGGAACTTTTGACCTTTTTGTGCTCTGTGATTGAACAAATGAATGTACTTTACTTATGTTTGGAAACTAATCTCCATTTGAGAAGAGAGGCTTTGTGCTGGACTAAATGAATGTACAGTCTAGGGGTGGAGTAGTACTTAGAAGAGGGTCTTTGGGATTGACTAAATGAATTATAATGTCCTGGGGTGGGGTAGTACTTGGAGATTATTGAATTATACATGGAAAATGCTGTATTTTGAATGATGCTATATTTTGATTCTCTCTGTTCTTAATTTGTCACTGAATAAAATGGAGAGCACCTATGCTGGTATTTTGAACCTTGGGAAGTTGCCTTTGCTTGGCATTACACCAATAACAGATTATTTTCATGATTACAGCTTTGTAATACAGTTTGAGGTCTTAAACAGCTAGGCCATCTTCCTCCACATCTTTTTCATTAATTCCCTTAATACTCTTTTGTTCTTCCAGATAAATTTTGTCATCATTTGTCAAGTTATTTAAAATAATTCTTTGATAGTTTGACTGGCATAAAACTGGATACATAAATTAATTTAGATAGCATTGTCATTTTTATTATATTGGCTCATCTGCCTGTGAATAAATATTTTTTTAAATCAGTCAGATTTGACTTTAGTTGTATGAAAATTGTTTTGTAATTGTGTTCATATATGTCCTTGGTTTGTCTTGGCAGATAAACTCCCAAGAATTTTATATTATATACAGTTATTTTAAATGGAATTTCTCATTCTATATCTTGCTGTTGGACTTTATTGGAAATACATAGAAATGCTAATGATTTATGAAGTTTTATTTTATTTCATGAACTTTTGGTAAATTTTTTATTATTTCAATTATTTTTTTAGTTGATATTCTATGGTTCTCCAAATAAACCATCATATCATTTGCAAAATTTGAGAGTTTTATTTCCTTTCCAATTCCTTTAATTTGTTTTTCTTATTGCTCTAGCTAGCATTCATAGTAAAATATTGAATGATAGTGGTCATAATGGACATTTTTGATTCACCTCTGATCACATTGGGAAAGCTTTTATCTTTCTCTGCTACAGTAATGATTGCTGATGGTTTAAAGTCAATAGTACTTATTTTAAGGAAATTTCTTATGTTTTCTAATATTTCTAATAGGAATGGTTGTTGTATTTTATCATTTTTTGCATCTCTTGATATAATCTTATACTTTCTGTTAGCGTTGCTATTGATATGGACAATTATATTGATAGTTTACCTAAAATTGAACAGTCCTGTAATCCTGGAATAAATCTCACCTAGTCATAGTGTATGATCCTTGTAATATATTGCTGTAATTCCCTTGCTATTGTTTTGTTTTGTTTTTTCCTTGCTTTTCTCTTTTAATTCAATCTACTTTTGCTTTTGTCTTTTCTGAGATCATGATTACTCCCTCAACTTTTTTTGTTTGTTTGTTTTAAATTTCAGGTGAAGCATAATAGATTCTGCTCCATTGCATTATTTTTCTCTGTTTATGTCCCTCTGCTTCAAGTCTTTCCATTAAAAAATAGTAAAATTCTTATTTTTAGCCCACTCTGCTATCTGCTTCCATTTTGTAGGTAAGTCCATCCCATGTATAGTCACAGCTATGATTATTAACTATGTTTTCCTCCATCCTACTTTCCCCTGTTTATCCTTCTCTCTCTGTCTCACCTTCCCTCTCTCTATCTCTGTTCACTCTGTGCCTCCTTAAAAGTGTTCCACTGGGGGCAGAGTCAAGATGGCAGAGTAGAAACAGGACTTCTGCAGGGCTCTGGCTCCCACCTCCTCCAATTTAAGTAAAAGGTGACTCTGAACAAACTTTGGAGCTACAGAACCCAGAAAATGACACAAAGAAGCTAACCTCCTGCTAAAGCCAGCACAGCAGGTCAGCAGGAAGTGGCCTTTTGGGAGTGTTCTGGGAGCCTACCCCAGCCCCACATGAGCCAGAGATTTCAGCCTCAGGGTGGGTCTGACCAGCCACTGGCTTGAGGGACTTCAGATCACCAGCAGCTGTGGCAGTTTCCAGAATTATCAACCCAGAGATGCTAAGGACAAAGTGAGAGGTCAGGGTGGTGTGGACTTTGGGATCCAGTAGTTTGGGAGTGCAGTCAGCCTTTGCCCCCAGGTGAGAAACTGCTGAGGCATCATGGCCATGCAGCCACCACCACATGGCAGCTTCAGCACCTGGTATGCAGATTGTAGGGGGACCAAGCAACCAGTCTGAGGGGTAATCACCCTTACTTTAACCTGTTTGGATCTGGATTGTGGGCTAGGGTGGAGGTCCTGGGGTGTGCAACCAGCTTACTAGAGAGTGTGGAGGCTTCAGAGAGGGCACCCAACTAATATCTTTGGCAGCTGAGAAAACCCCAGCATTTGAGATGAAGCTCCCCTGTCTGGTAGCAGAGTCCTACTGTGGCAAAAAGTGTGAAAGTCAAGTAATTGATTGGCAACATGAGCAGGCAAAGGAAGCAAAGCAAACAGAGCAACCCAACTTTACACTCCTATTTTGGGGACAAAAAGGATCAAAGCATGGAACAGGAGGAAGACAGTAAAGTCAGAACTCCTGCACCAAAAACTTCCAAGAAAAATACGAGCTGGTTACAGGCCATAGAGTACTTTAAGAAGGATTTTGGAAACCAAATAAGAGAAGTGCAGGAAAAATTGGGAAATAAACGAGAACAATGCAAGAAAATTATTGAAATGGTAGTCAACAACCTGACTGAAGAAAATAACACCTCAAAAATAGACTAATTCAAATAGCAAAAGAGGCTCAAAAAGGCAATGAGAATAAGAATGCCTTAAAAAGCCAAATTTGCAAGATGGAAAAAGAATCTCAAAAGCTCAATTCCTTCAGAATTAGATTGGAGCCAATGGAAGCTAGTGACTTTATGAGAAATCAAGATACTATTAAACAGATCAAAACAAATGAAAAAAAATAGAAGGCAATGTGAAATATCCCATTGGGAAAATCACTGACCTGGAAAATAGATCCAGGAGGGGATATCCAGTTGGATCGCTATTTTGGGGTGGTGCATAGGGGAAAAACGGGGAGAAAATTTGTAACTCAAATTCTTGCAGAAATGAATGATGTAAACTAGAAGTTAATAAAGCATTTGATAAAAAAAGAAAAATGAAAAAAGTGTTACTTCTAACAACCACCTCCTCCAATCTGCCCTCTTTTCTTTTACCCCACACACCCTTTTTAATTCTCTTTCCATTTTACTTATCTGTGTGATTCTATACTCAGCTTATTGTGGATGTTATTCCTCTTTTGAGCCCATGCATTTCCCACTACCCCCACCCCAATCTTTCCCTCCACAGTAAAAGCTCTTTCTTGCCTTTTTACATAAGATAATTTACCCCATTCTACCTCTCCCTTGCCCCTTCTCCCAGTTTATCTCTCTTTTTCACCATTTAATTTTTTGTATCAAGCCATCATATTCAATTCACATACATAGCTCTGTGTCTATATATACTTCCTCTAACTGTTGTAATAAAGATAAAGTTCTGAGAAGTTATAAATATCATCCTCCCATATAGGAATATAAACAGTTTAACTATATCAGGTTCCTTATGATTTCTCTTTTATGTCTACATGTTCATGATTCTCTTGAGTCATATTGGCAAATCAAATTTCTCTTCAGCTCTGGTGTTTGGTTGTTTTTGTTTTGTTTTGGTCAAGAATGTTTAATAGTCCTCAGTTTCAATAAATACTCATTTTTTTCTCAAGAAGGATCATATTCAGTTTTATAGACTAGGTGATTCTTGGTTAGAATCCTAACTCCTTTTTCTGGAAATCATATCCGAAGACTCCAATTCTTTAATCTAGAAACTGCTAAAATTTGTGTTATCCAGATTGTGGTTCTGTGGTGTTTCAATGTTTTTTTTTTTACTTTTTTCTGGCTCCTTGCAATATTTTCTCTTTGACCTGGGAGCTCTGGAATTTGGCTAAAATGTTTCTGGGTTTTTGTTTTGTATCTCTTTCATGAGGTGATCAATAGATTCTTTTAATTTCTAATTTACTCTCTCAATCTAAGCTATCCAGGCAGTTTTCTTAATAATTTCTTCAAATATGATATTCAGGCTCTCTTTTATATCATGGTTTTCAGGTAGGCCAATAGCTCTTAAATTATCTCTCCTATATAAAATACATCCTGGTCAATTGCTTTTCCAATGACATTTCATGTTTTCTCATCTTTTTTTCATTCTTTTGATTTTGTTTTATTGCTTTTTGATGTCTCATAGGGTCATTACCTTCAACATGCAAAATTCTAATTATTTTTTTTCTTTAGTCAGCTTTTGTACTTCATTTTTCAATTGGCCAATTTTACTTTTCAGGGAGTTATTTTCTTTAATAAATTTTTACACATCTTTTACCACGTGGTCATTTTTTTTTCTTTTTGGGGAGTTCTCTTCAATAGATTGTGTACTTCTTTTGCCATTTGGACTGTTCTGTTTTTTAAGATGCTATGTTCTTCAGTATATTTTGTGTCTCCTTTATCTTTGAAATGATTTTCTTGCATCATTCTCATTTCTTTTCTGAATTTTTCCTCTAACTTCTTTATTTAATTTTTAAAATCCTTTTTTTTGAGATCTTTCACAACCTGAGACAAATTAAAAAAAAAACAAAACAAAACATTTTTAGGCTTTACATATAACTGCGTTGATTTCATTTTCTTCTTCTGAGTTTTTTTTTTTTTTTGATCTTCCCTGTCACCATAATCACTTTCTATGGTCTGGGATTTTTTTTATTGTTATCTCATTTTCTGGCTTATTTATTGACTTTAAATTTTATGTAATAATTGGACTCTTCTCTGAAGGTGAAGGGAGCACTTTCCTGAGATGAAGGTTTTTCATACCTTTCTAGAGCTGGTTCTGGGGTTCTACAAATGCTCAATTCTTTATGACCTAAAGAGAAATGTGGTCACAGGTCTTCTGGCCTGTCCTCTGTTTTGTGACTGACCATAAGCACTATTTTTCTCCCTGGAACTGTGACCAGGGTTCTTGTTCCTGCTAATTCTCCTCTTCATCCTGATACTGTGACCTCAAACTACACATAGCCAATGAAATAGAGTTGTGCTTTCAGTTCAGAGGAAATCATCCCTTGGAAATGGATTCTGTGGTTTCTGATGCTCTTACTCTGTTTGGAGTGAGAGGTCCAGAAACCACAGTCTGGAATTTAGTCATGCCCAGTGCTTGACTTACTCAGCATGACCTATGCTGCACTTTCAACCCAGTGAGACAGGTTTTTCCTGCCTACCTTCCAAGTTGTCTTGGCCTGGAAAATTGTTTAACTCTAACTTTTATGGGTTCTCCCACTCCAGAATTTGTTTCAAAGTGTTATTTTGATGTTGTTTGGAAGAGAATTTGGGAGAACTCAAGCAAATCCTTGCCTAATTTACTGTGCCATCTTGGCTCTGCCTCTAAGTAAATATCTTTTCAAAATAACTGAGCCTGGGGGGGGGCAGAGTAGAAGAAGGTCTTCCCCATGGTTCCTGGCTTCCACCTTCCCCAATTCATGTAAAAGGGGACTCTAAACAAAGTTTGGAGCTACGGAATCCACAAAATGACACAGAGAAGCCATCCTCCCACTGAGAACAGCCTGGCAGGCTGGCAGGAATTGTCCAGAGCAGTGCTCTGGGTGCCAAGCCAACCTCCATGCCGAGGTTTTAGCCCAAGGATGGGCCTGACCAGCTGCTGGCCAGAGGGACTCCAGATCACCTGCAACTGTGGTTGTTTCCAGATTTATCAACACATAGATGCAAAGGACAAAGTGAAAGGTCAGTGCAGTATGGACATTGGCACCCAGTAGTTGGGAGTACTTTGGCTTTTGCCCCCAGGGGTGAGAAGCCACGGAGGGCTGCGATGCAGCCACTGCTGCAACATGGCAGCTTCACCTCATGGCCTGCAGAGGATAGGGGCATCAAGCCACTAGTCTGAGGGGTAATCACTCTTGCTTTAACCTGCTTGGATCTGGATTGTGGTCTAGGGTGGAGGTCCTGGGGTGTGCGACCAGACTGTCAGAGTGTGTGGAAACTTCAGCAAGGGCTCCCAAATAATACCTCCAGCAGCTGAGAAAACCCCAGTGTTTGGTATGGAAGCTCCCTGTCTGATAGCAGAGTCCTACTGTGGCAAAAATCCCAAAAGTCAAGTAATTGAGTGGCAACATGCCCAGGCAAAGGAAACAAAGCAAACAGAAGAACCCAACATTAGACCCCTATTTTGGGGACAAAAAGGATAAAGGATAGAACAGGAGGAAGACAGTGAAGTCAGAACTCCTGCAGCAAAAACATCAAAGGAAAATACAAGATGGTTACAGGCCATAGAGGACCTTAAGAAGCAAGTAAGAGAAGTAGTGGAAAAATTGGGAAGAGAAGTAAGAACAATGCAAGAAAATTATGAAATGAGAGTCAACAGCCTGACTGAGGAAAATCATACCTTAAAAAATAGACTAACTCAAATGGCAACAGAGGCTCAAAAAGGCAATGAGGAGAAGAATGCCCTAAAAATCCGAATTTGCCAGATGGTAAAAGAATCTCAAAAGCTCAATGAGGAGAATCATTGCTTCAGAATTAGCTTGGAGCAAATGGAAGCTAATGACTTTATGAGAAATCAAGATTTTATTAAACAGATCCAAACAAATGAAAGAATAGAAGGCAATGTGAAATATCTCATGGGAAAAACCACTGACCTGGAAAATAGATCCAGGAGAGATCATTTAAAAATGATTGGACTACCTGAAAGCCATGATCAAAGAAAGAACCTAGGAATTATCCTCCAGGAAGTTCTCAAAGAAAACTGCCCTGATGTTTTAGAACCAGAGGGCAAAATAGAGGTTGAAAGAAACCACTGATCACCTCCTGAAAAAGATCCCCAAAAAGAAAACTCCAAGTTCTGAAATTCCCAGATCAAGGAGAGAATATTACAAGCAGCCAAGAAGAAACAATTTGAATACTGTGGAAACACAATCAGGATAACCCAGGATCTGGCAGCATCTACTGTGAGGGATCGAAGGGCTTGGACTATGATATTCCGGAGGTCAAAGGAGCTGGGATTAAAACCAAGAATGACCTACCCAGCAAAACTGAGTATCATGTTTCAGGGGAAAATATGGTCATTCTGTGGAACATAGGACTTTCAAGCAATCTTGATGAAAATACCAGAGTTGAATAGGAAATTTGACATTCAGATACAAGAAGCAAGAGAAACATGAGAAAGTAAACAGGGAAAGGAACTTATCAGTATTGAACTACTTACATTCCTACATTGAAAAATGATAATTGTAACTTATTAAACTTTTCTCAGTATGAGAATAGCTGAAGTTTATAGAAATGTGTATATATATATATATATACATATATATATATATTAGGAGGGTATATAAGCATATGAATACATATGTGAGTATGTGTATATATGTGTACAGGTATACATAGACATAGGGTACAGGATCAATTGAATAGGAATGGGTGATTCTTAAAAGGTGAAATTAAGAGTTGAAAGAGGAATATAATGAGAGGAAAGGGGGAAAGATAGAATGGGGCAATTTATCAAATAGAAGAGGCAAGGGAAAACTGTTACAATGGAGGGGAAGAGCAGGAAACAAAAGGGAATGGTTCAACCTTATTCTCAATGATTTTGGATAAGGGAGGGAATGAAATACTCACTAATTAGGGTATCTCACCATACAGGAGAGTAGGGGGGAAGGGTATGAGATGGGGGATGACCGAAGGCAGGGTAATATGGAAGGGGGAGGAAAGTTGGAAGCACCCCCTTTTGAAAAGGGATAGGATCAAAGTAGAGAACAGAACAAGTGGGGAGTGGGATGTGATGGAAGGAAATATTGTCAGTCTTTCACAATATATCCACTATGGAAATGTTTTGCATAGCTACACATGTACAACCTATATTGAATTGCTTATCTTTCCAGTAAAGGTGGGTGACAAGGAAGGGAGTGAATGAATCTGAAATTCAAAGTTTAAAATCAAATGATTAATATATTATTATTATTATTTTACATGTAACTGGGAAA
Organism: Petaurus breviceps papuanus; assembly: GCF_028583685.1. NCBI lineage: Eukaryota > Metazoa > Chordata > Mammalia > Diprotodontia > Petauridae > Petaurus > Petaurus breviceps. Next base: position 61,723,126 of record NW_027187391.1, read on the forward strand.
TAAGATATACAGGCACTGTGGATATCCACCATGCCGTACTGGTAAGTTGGAGGAGGAATGGGGGCAGATATAGGAGAGAGCAGATTGGGGGAGGGGATATTCAGTGGGATCGCTGTTTGGGGGTGGTGCATAGGGGAAAAATGGGGAGAAAATTTTTAACTCAAAATCTTGTGGAAATAAATGCTGTAAAATAAAAAAAATTAAAAAATAAACTACAAAAAAACAAAGAAAATGATAATGTTCATGATTACTCTAAGTATGTAGATGAAAAAGTCCATAACAGAAGTTAAATTCTAAGTAACTGAAAAATTACTGGAGGTCCTAGGCCCTCCTGGTGGAGATTCAGGGCATTACAGTGGCAGAATGGTGTGTCTAGGATCAGATGTGGAGAGGATGAAAGGAGAGAACAAGCATTTATTGAGCACTTAGTATGTACTAAGTACTTTACAAATAGTATCTTTCCATCTTCACAACAACCCTGTGAGGTAGATATTATTATTTTCCCTATTTTACATGTGGAAACTGAAAGAGACAGAGCTTGTGACTTGCCCAGGATCACATGGTTATAAATATTTGAGAATGGATTTAAATTTGGGTCTTTCTGATACTAGGCCCTGTTTTCTATCTGTTGTACCAACTAGCTGCTGTTGTCACTGTATCAGATGATTTTAATTTTTGTTACCATTATTTCTGATAGGAAAAATGCTCTCATCTTATTCTAGATTGGGTCTCCCCACCTGGTGACAAGGAAAGGAATTAAACAAAAGTAAATGACATTTTAATCAAAAGCTTTTGTGAAAGTTGAATCACCAGGATTTAACAACTGATTAGATACCAAAGGCAAAAAGAAATGTCAGTCAAATATAATGCCAGACTTTCAAATGTGGGTTGTGCTATGGAGAGAAACAATGAACCTAGAAAAAGAAACACATGTAAGGGGGAAAGCTCACTTTGGCATGTGTTTAATTTGAGGTATTGGTTGATCATGTGGTCATACACTTCCCTCATTGCAAAGAAATTGGATTGCTATCTGTTCAGCAAGAGTGGACCATTTCTCACTTCTGTACATGTAAAGCCAAGCACAAGCAGCTTTCTAGAGGACTGCCGCTGTGAACAACTTTAAGGCTCTGATCACATAGTATAATGAACTCTCTATTCAGGAACTAAAGCAAAACATTCACAGAAACCAAATTCACAATGATATGTCATAACAATTTTTCACTAAAGTGGCCACATAGTTTTCACTTAAAGTGGCCGCATAGTTTAAAAAAAAGGATATCATTCAGTAAGTTCTTAACCTAATCATCCTTAAGAAACAATCCTTCTTAAGGGACAAAAGTTCAAAAGTCTAAGTTTTCCCACCCCTAGATCATATTGTCTTAATCTCTCAGTCAAAAAGTCTTCTTTCTTCTTGATTGGAGATTAGTTTCCAACCATCCTTAACTCAATCATCCTTGAGGGGTACAAGGTACAGAATAAAAAGCTCTTCCACCCCTAGATCACAGTAAATTATGATCTTTTCAGTAAACCCTAAGTACTCAAGGAGAGGTCTTTTCATCTTGGTTCCAAGCTGGCTCCCAAAATTCCATGGTTCTTCTTTCATGGGTCCAGCTCCTTGGATTCACAGTCAGGCAACTCTCAGCTCCTTGTCCAGCTCCTCATCCAGTTACCATTTCATATTGAAGCTCACCTCAAGCCCTTCATTGTTTCTAGCTTAACAGAGCCAAAACAACATTCATCTACACTGCACCAGCACTATCTTCAATTCACTATCTGCCTGTGAAATCAACACAAACCCACAAACTAGGTCTGAGAACTCAACACAATTTATCAGTATAGTCCCAGGACCCCTGAAACTCTCCTCCAGGACTTCTGTAAACAGACAAGAAAATCCTCTTTCAGGGCTTTCAGTAAGGTCCCAGGGCTTCTGAACAAAGAATCACAAACACAACAGAACAGACAAAAAAAGTGCCTGGCCTCTACCAACCATTCCCCTTCTCACTTCTGCTCTGTCACAGCTGTGCTCTTCTTTATATATGGTGGCTTTCCTTCCTGTTCCACCCCTTCCCATTGCATCAGCACGTTCCTCCCACCTTCAAATCACAAGTGGGTCAAACAAGGTGCCAAATACTTAAGTAGCTGAAACAAGGCACTAAGTACTTCTTTGTCTGCTGTTACAATACATTAGGAAAAGTTTTGCCTTGTGCAAAAAATGTGTCCCCTCCCCTCTACAACCTAACCTGTTGTATTCCTCTTTGTTCTGGATGCAGTGTAGATGCCACTTTCTTCATGAAGCCTTTTCTGATCTCATCAAATGAAAGCTATTTCTCACCTTCCTTATATTTTTCCTGCATATTTTATTTCAAGAACGACTTTTTTATTTTGTTTTTCCTTCATAATATTTTACATGATATTGTCTGGACCTCTACTTTGATATAATAGTAACAACAATAACAATAAAAATTTCTGTAGCATTTTAAATCTTGCAAGCCCTTAAGATGTATTATCTCATTTGATCTTCACAACCTTGTGAGGTAGATGCTAAATGTTATTGCTATTCTTATTTTTCAAATGAAGTAATTGAAACTAAGAGATGTTAAGTGACTTGTCAAGTGACTAAGCATCACACAGCTAGGAAGTGTCTGATGCAGGATTCAAATTCAGGTGTTCCTGAAAAGTCAAGGTTATATTGACAGTACCACTTTTCTAGCTTGCATTATTGCTTTGTGTGTACTTTTTATGATTTTCTGCTTCTAAATTATGTTTTATAAGATCAGAAAATTTCTTTTCCATCTTTTTTATTCTCAGTGTATTATATATACTTAATAGGCAGATGATAAATATTTTTTCAGAATTTATTTATATATCTTTAGTTTTCAACATTCATTTCCACAAGATTTTGAGTTCCAGATGTTCTCTCCATCTCTCCCCTATTCCTCACCCGAAGGTAGCAAGCATGCTGATTACTCCTTTCCCCAATCTACCCTCTTATATATCCCCCACCATCCTTCCCCTTCCCTCTTTCCCTCTTCCTTTCTTGTAGGGCAAAATGGATTTCTATACCCCTTTGCCTGTATATCTTATTACCCAGTTGCATGTAACAACAGTTTTTTAACATTTGTTTTTAGAACTTTGAGTCCTAGATTCTCTCCCTTCTTCCCTCCTCACCCACTCCCAATGGGAAGATAAACAGTTCAGTATAGGTTATACATGTGTAGTTATGCAAAACATTTACATAGTAGTCATGTTGTGAAAGACTAACTATATATTCCTTCCATCCTATCCCACTCCTTCCATTTATTCTATTTTCTCCTTTGACCCTGTCCCTTTTCAAAAGTGTTTGCTTCTAATTATCCCCTCCACTAGTATGCCCTCTCTTCTATTATCCCCCACTCTTATCCACTTCCCTCCTACTTTTATGTAGGGTAAGATACACAGTTGATTATGTATGTTATTCTCTCCTTAAGTCAAATCCAGTGAGAGTTAAGGTTAACTCATTCCCTTTTACCTCCCTGCTCTTCTGCTCTACTGTAACAACTTTCTCTTGCCTCTATATGTAAGATAATTTCCCGTATTCTATCTCTCCCTTTCTCCTTCTCCCAATATATTCCTCTCTTACCTCTTAATTTTATTGTTTAGATAGCATCCCTTCATATTACATTCACCCTGTGCACTCTATGTATACATGTACACACATATACACACTCACAGATATACACAGATACACCCACCTATATATACATACATATGTGTATATATATACATATATACATGTGTGTATGTATATATATACACACACATATATACATATTCCCTTCAACTATCCTCATACGAGAAAAGTCTCAGGGGTTACAAATATCATATTTCCATAAAGGAAATATGAATAGTTCAACTTGAATAAGTTCCCTATGACTTCTCTTTCCTGTTTACCTTTTCATGCTTCTCTTGATTGTTGTATTTGAAAGTCAAATTTTCTGTTCAGGTCTGTTTTTTTCACCAAGAATGCATGAAAATCCTTTATTTCATTGAATATCCATATTTTCCCCTGAAGTGTTATACTCAGTTTTGCTGTGTAAGTGATTGTTGGTTTTAATCCTAGCTTCTTTGAGCTCCAGAATATCATATTCCAAGCCCTTGGATCCCTTAATGTAGAATCTGCTACATCTTGTGTTATCCTGATGGTGTTTCCACCATTCTCAAATTATTTCTTCCTGGCTGTTTGTAATATTTTCTCCTTGACCTGGGAACTCTGGAATTTGACTATAATATTCCTAGGACTTTTCTTTTTGGGATCTTTTTCAAGAGTCAATTGGTGAATTCTTTTAATTTCTATTTTACCCTCTGGTTCTAGAAGATTAGGACAGTTTTCCTTGATAATTTCTTGAAAGATGCTGTCTAGGTTCTATTTTTGTTCATTGCTTTCTGGTAGTCCAATAATTTTTAAATTATCTCTCCTGGATCTATTTCCAGATCAGTGGTTTTTCCAATGACATTTCACATTGCCATCTATTTTTTTCCATTCTTTTGTATTTATTTTATAGTATCTTGATTTACCATAAAGTCATTAGCTTCCATTTGCTCCAATCTAATTTTGGAGGAATTATTCTCTTCAGTAAGTTTTTGAAATTCCTTTTCCATCTGACAAATTCAGCTTTTTAAGGCATTCTTCTCCTTATTGACTTTTTGGATTGCTTTGCTCATTTGAGTTAGTCTATTTTTAAGGTGTTATTTTCTTCAGTATTTTTGGGGTCTCCTTTAGCAAACTGTTGACTCATTTCTTCATGATTTTCTTGCAACACTTTCCTTTCTATTCCCTATTTTTCCTCTACTTCTCTTACTTGATTTTCAAAATCCTTCTTGAAGTTCATCATGGCCTGTGACCAATTCATATTTTTCTTGGAGGCTTTTGGTGAAGGAGATTTGACTTTGTTGTTTTCTTCTGGTTCTATGTTTTGGTCCTCTTTGTCACCAAAAATTGATTCTATAGTCTAATTTCTCTTCTTCTGTTTGCTCATCCAACTAGTCAGATACTTGACTTTTGACCTCTTTGCCACAATAAAGCTCTGTTTCCAGAGTGGAGACTGCTGTTTTCCAAATTTCTGGGGATTTTCACAGCTGTTGTCAGAGCTTCTTCTAGGCACCTCCCTCAGAACTGTGAAGAGGACTGCCTCTCCACTGCCTCAACAAGTTCTGCCATGCCAGTGCTCCTCACCCCAAAACTGCCATCCAAGACTGTGACTCAGATCCAAGCAGGGCAAGGCAAGAGAATCCTGCTTCACTGCCAGCAGAGATATTCCTTCAATTGCCCTCTGGTTGGCCATTTGATCCCCTTATCATCTGTGGGCCTGGAGCGCTGAATGCAGCCACTGTCTCAGCATCTGCAGCTGGGGCCACCTCCATTGTCCTGGGAGCAGGGGCCAGAACACAATCTTCTCTCACCCAGTTCCAACAGAGTTTCCTCACTAATCTTTTCCTTTATTTTTGGCCTTTATGGTTTGAGAAATATGGAAACCCCTACAGTTGCCAGTGATTTGATCCCTTGAGGTCTACTCTGACCAGTATGTACTGCTTGCCCATATCGGCATGTCCCACACGGGACTGCATTCTGTTCCCAGCCTGGTGTGATAGACCCTTCCTGTTGGTTTGCCAGGCTGTCCTCAGCTTAAGATATTTCATTCTGTCATTTTATGGCATCTGTAGCTCTAAAATTTGTTTAGAGTCATTTTTCACAGGTATTTGAGGTAATTGGGGATGAGCTCACATAAGTTCCCATGACAAATATCTTTAAGAATTCCCTCAACTACTTTAAACTTTGAAACTCATATTTGAATTCAATCTATTCAAATGAACCTACATAAAATCCTGGACCCTCCAAATGTCTTCCTTAGATAGTGCTTTTTTATTATTAATTATATAATCATACATTAGAGGGAGGTAATTGTTTGATTTTCTCAAAAATAAAAAAATAATATAAAATCAGTAAAATATATTAATTGAAAACACATCCAATAGACATGAACCCAAGCAAAACACCTTCCCATACATCTGTTGTGAAGTGCTGTGCTCAGCAAGGCATTGCAAACTAAAGGTACTCATGAAATGATATTGGCTTGGGCTCCCAAATATATTGTAAAGAGCTTTGTTGTTTTGCTTTGGCACAAAAACTGGGCAAATGGGATATGAGAACCAGATCTTGACTATCATGTCTTCTGTATCTTTTTAACATTCTCTCTTATCTGAAATCTTTCTTCTTGGTCCCTAAACTCTTGGCTCTTACCCTACTCATACCATCCCATAATGGAATGGTAGACAGTCACAGAAGTGTCATAACATGACTACATCGAAATCCAAAGTCTGGTATCACAGGAGGAAAGGGGAAAATATCTTAGTGTCAGTAAACTGTGGCAGACTGTAGTAGTGTCCTAGGAGAGACTTCTGACTCAGAAACTATTTTCTTTTTTCCCTTCCTACTTACCTTCCTTTTAACCTTTATCTGGAATGATTCTTTTTCTAAATTACATTGTTTCTTAGATGATGACATTCTAGTTACATTTTTGTTGTTCAGTTATTTTTCAGTAATGTCTGACTCTTTGTGACCCCTAAACACTTTCTTGGCAAAGATACAGGCATAGTTTTTCATTTCTGTCTCCAGCTCATTTTATAGATGAGGAAACTGAAGCAAACAGGATTAAATGACTTGTCCAGGGTCATACAGCTAGTAAGTGTCTGAGTCCAGATTTGAACTCAGGAAGATGTGTCTTCCTGATTCCACGCCTGACTCTCTGCCTTCTGTACCACCCAGTTGCCCAGTTACCTATTTGTACTGCTTTCTCCAACTCTGTCATTTTGGCTGGTCTCTGTGATAAAAGTAATTGAAACAGTGTACTAATTCTAGTTAAGTAGATCCACATGGTCTCTAAGTGATCTAAATTATCTTTATACATTTATACATATTATATTAGAGCTAAAAATTACATTATATATATTATATTAGAGTTAAAAATTATAATTTAAACTTATGGAGCTCCATCATGTTAGCATTCTATTAATTTGATTTCCATATATACTTGTGCACAGAAAATCCTGTAGGATTTGCCTTCTTGGTTGCTTACAAAGAATAATCTCATGCTAGTGACAAACATATGTGTTCATTATTTCTATATGAGATTTATTTCATTGTTTAAAAGCTATTTAAAATGCATCATAAGAAAAGAGGTACTATGAACATTTTGTGGGGTAAGAGGAGTAATCGACCTGTTAATTCATTATTGTAGGAAATTACTTGTATGGAAACTTCTTCCACAAACACATTTATAACTCTAATATATAATCTAAATAATTTATTGAGTATAGGACCATTGTCTTATTAATTTGATTAAAATATATTTGTATATAGATATAGATATAAACATGAGTGTGTTTATGTATATACATATATATGTATGTTTATATGTGTGAGTGTGTGTGTATATGCCACAATGAAACCACTGACAATATGAGTGTGAATGTTCTTCCTAAAATATTTATCTAGAAAACTTATCCCATGTCTCTGTGTCTGTCATGTAAAATTATTTTAGTTTCACATTATTGAGAAGGTTATTAAAAAAAATAATATAACATTCATGATAATGAGCCACAAAAATTCAGCTGCAGTTTTCACTGTATGGCATGCTAAGTGTAAACCCAAGTTAAACATCTTATTAATGGCAATTTTTAAAGTAAAGTACTACCTCTGATCAATAGTTTTATATTATTAATAGCATACAGAGATGTTATCTGAAAAAAATTCTTGGAGGGTTGAAAGGTTGAGTGATTTGCCTATAGTCATACAGATATTTTGCATTAGAGGTACCTTTTGAACTCAGGTCTTCCTGATTCCAAATTTGAAATTCTCTCTATTATACTACACTGCCATTTCTACAAGTATTTAATAAATGTGGAGTTGAATTGCAAAGGTATACTTTTCTGATGAAAACATTGGGTCATAGAGAAATATAGTTTCCCTTATAGAGCATAGACTAGAATCCAAATGCCTATGGGATTAATACTAATTTCTTATTAACTGGGAGAAATAGAGAGCTATAGTTTAATGACATATTTATATAGATTTAAGATATAGAAAATACCTCACAAGAACCTTGTGAGGAAACTAATATACTTGTCATAATTTTCATTTTTCAAATGAGGAAACATATTTCGACTGTTCAAGTGAATTATCCAATGGTCACTTAATTGGAAGGGCAAGTATGTAATTAAAACTTAGGGTCTTTGATTACACACCCCACCAAAAAAGTTTTTCTAGTATATACTACTAGAATGCTATTAGAATAAAAAAAAAAGGTTAGGTTACACACCTTTGCCTGAGGTAGCAAGGAAGCTAGACTTCACATATAATAATTAATGAAAAGCCTATCAGTCAAAAAGCATTTATCAAGCACTTACTGTATTTCTAGGTACTATGCTAAGCAATTGGAAAACAAATAAAGGCAAAAATACTTCCTGTTGTCAGAGAGAATAACTAAACATATATAAGATATATATGTGAAGAGCATGTGGGGGAAGAGAGAAAAAGAGAGAGAGAGAGAGAGAGAGAGAGAGAGAGAGAGAGAGAGAGAGAGAGAGAGAGAGAGAGAGAGAGAGAGTGCTGAAAAAAATTGTCTCACGTGGAATGAAAGACAATAGGACCAGAAGAGACCTGCAAATGCATCCCAAAAAAGTGGCATTTCAGCTGAATATTGAAGGATACCAGGGAACTTAGAGGTGAAAGTGAAGAGGCAAAGCTTTCGAAGAATGAGTGATGACCAAGGTACAGAGATGGCAGATAGAATGTCTGGTATAAGGAATAGCAACTAAGCTATTATATATGGAATGTAGAGTGTGAACAGCAATACAATAAATGTAAGAAGATTGGAAAAGTATAGAAAAAGCAAGGCTGTGAGGAACTTTAAGTTCCATACATAAAAGTTCAATACAATGATAATAATAGTAATAATATTTATGCAACACATATGCCAAGCACTATGCTATGATATTTGATCTTAAATGTAATAGGAATCCACAGGAACCTATTGAGCATCTGGGGAGATGATGGGTGAATCTGCCCTTTAAACTCATCATCTTGGCAGCTAAATTGGATCTGGATTGGAATAGAGAGAGATTTGAGACAGGGAATTCAGTTAGAAAGCTAGTGAAAGAGTCTAGGCCACTAGTAATGAATGTCTGAGCTAGGGTGGTAGCTGATGAATAGAGTAAAGGGGACATACTTGACAGATATTCTGAAGGTAAATCACATATGACAATGGGTTGGATGTGTTGGGTGAGTAAGAATCAGGAGTCAAGGATGACATTGAGATTTCATGCCTGAGTGACTAGGAGGGTATTGATACCCTCAAGAATAATAGGAAATTTGGAAGAGGGTTGAATTTGGGGAAAAGATAATAAGTTTAGTTTGGGACATTTACATTTTTAATGCCTCCGTAACATCAGTTGGTATGATATGTCAGAAGGCAATTGGTGAAGTTTTTCAGTACCCCAGGAAAAAGGTTAGGGCTGGATATATAGATGTGGAAATCATCTACATAGAAATGATAATTGAACTCATGGAAGATGATGAGATTACCAAGTGAGAGTGCAGAGGAAAGAGAGAATTTATTAGGCAGGTGTTATTTTACTTTTTAAAGTGCACCAAGCTGCTATAGTTAGAGGCAGGGACTTTACCCCAAATGGAACAGTAAAACTGAAGGATTATTGAAAGGTAATGGTTTTAACTTGGATTCTGGTTGTTGAACCACTGCCACCACTAACACCACAAAGCATTTTTTCATTAATCTGTCAGTTAGGCAGTTCAATCTTTTTTATCTTGATTTTATACAAAAGAGACTAAGACCATAGGGTTTTGAATTTACCTAAGATCATGTGTGGCTAATAAGTGGGAGAGCCAGGACTTGAATGCAGATCAATTCAGTATTGAATGACCATCTAAGGAAAAGGGCTATCTTTCACCAAATGCATTAAAATGGACTACATAGATAATGGCTCAACCCAAATATTTCCTTGTGTATAGTATAAGACCAAATATTGTATTTCCTGTCTAGGTCTTTCTGTTCATGTATTTTTTGGTGATTGGTGATTGATGTAATTTTATGCATGTGTTTCTGGCACAGTCCTATATTTACTGGTGCTGTGTGTGTGTGTGTGTGTGTGTGTGTGTGTGCAAGAATTAAAAAAAAAAACTTACCTTACCAAGTAGAAAAAAAAATTGTTGACTTATAATATAATAGGCAGCAGCTCTCTTTCCTCAGGGGAATTGCTGTCTAAAGCAGGAAGACAAAGGAGCAGATGCTACTGGTCCTTGTCCTGGCAGAGCTATCCATATTCTTATGATTACTTAATCATAACCTTATGATTTACATGATTTACCATACATGAAGAACTTCCTGAAAGTTTCGTTCTTTCCTTAGATGTCTGAATGATGAGTGAGTTATAACCTTGTCTAGCACACTTGTGTCATTTAGATCAAGCAAAATTGGACCTATTAGCCATGCCTTAGTCAAAGTCAAGCACATTCCTAAAAGACCAAAATTGCTTCAAGTTAACATTGTGAATTTTTTTGAGAATTAGTCTTCAGTTAGAAAATGTTTCATGTCTCAAGGATTTGTTGGTACATATAGCATTTGGCATTTAATGCATTTGTTGGAGGGAAAATGAAAAGGAAAAAAATAATAGTGAAATCCAAAGAAATAGAGATGTTGAGGGTTCTCCTGAAAAGTACTAGTCACTGCTTTTTAAAAAGGTCCCTTGAACTCAAACCCTTACCATCCATCTCATGTCAGTCATATCAATGTTACCATGAAGGTCATTAAATTGATTTCAAAGCCCAGAGAGAAAGGCTGCTAAACATCACATTTTCAGTCTCTCTCTCTATATATATATCTCCCTCACTTCAAGGAATTTGTAGTTCTCTATCTTCCATGGAAAACAACATATATATGTTCTCTTACTATATGTACATGTATATGTATACACATATGTTTAATACAGTATTTATATATACACAAAACTATACATAAATATATATGTATATACATACATATACACATATATAACTGCTCATTCATTTCAATCACTTCTGACTCTTCATGACCCCATTTAGGATTTTCTTGGCAAAAATCCTAGAGTGGTTTACTATTTTTCTCCTCCAGTTCATTTAACAGATGAGGAACTGAAGCACTGTAGCAGCAAGCACCCCAAGCATCCTCAGGGTGGCTGCCAATACAGGTTCTTGGATCTGCTTTGATAAAGGAAAGCAACTCAAAATGGGTTAACAAGCTTACTTTAATCAGTCAAATATGTATCGTTTACCTAGTTCAGGGGAAAAAAGTTTAGCACCCTGAACTTCAGAGTATACAGACAGAATTATCAAGACAGAGAAAGAGATCATGTAGACAGTTTCCAAACTGTCCAACCATTACATCCATACCAAATCAACATCTGGGTTTTTCAAAGCCGGGGGGCTCTCAACAACAGCTTGCCAGAGTCCAGATCAAATCACAGAACACTTCTCAAAGTGAGCCCCAAAACAAAACCACACATCAGGTCTTATATAGCCTTCTCCTGGCTCAGAGAATGTAACAACCTTTTGGACCCACTGGCCAATCAAAAAGTATCTACTGAAAAACAAGCCTCCCACCCCAGGCTCCAGGTGCACTTTAGCCTAGGGGCAGGGAAGATCTTTAAATTTGCATTTCCATTACAAGCACACAAGGTTAAGTGACTTGCCCAGGGTCACTCAGCTAGAAGTGTTTGAGGCTAGATTTTAACTTGGAAGATGAGTCTTCCTGATTCTAGGCCTGAAGCTCTGTCCTGCACTACCTAGCTGCTCTCTCTCTCTGTCTCTCTCCTATACACATCCAAATATATGTGTGTGTGTGTGTGTGTGTGTGTACATGAATATGTATGTATTCATTCATATATATGTAAATGTATAAGCATAACTTGTATATATAATATATTTATATGTATATGTGCACACAAATATATTATATCATCAACTTAGAGTTAAGGGTCTGGAATCCAATTCTTATTTTTCACTTAAAAAACTGAGGCAAGAAATGGGACATACTTGCTCAAGATAACAAGTAGTAACAGAGGTGAGCCTTAAAATTGAATCCTTTGACTTTAAATCAATTCTTCCCACTAGTTCAACTTTCCACATAGCAAAGAAATCCTGCACGTGACCTCTTTATTAAAGTCTCTGTTTGAATTGAATCCATGATATTACTGCCATCTAAAACTAGTACTTTCCATTGATTTACATTTCTGATGTTATTCATTCATTTATTTAACATTCATAAAGATCCTACTGTATGCTAAGCATCGTGCTAAGCCCTGGTAGAACTACAGAATTTTTAATGCTATAGACTCTAACTTCATGAAATTAGTAATTCATAAAATTCATATATTGTACTGACATACACCAAGATGATTTATTTCAGCAATTATTGAATATAGACTCAAAGTTATTATGCTTCAAATATTATTTTTTTCATAATTTGTGCAGCACTCAGGAAGACTTTTGTTCAAATCCTGACTGACACACACCAGCTCTGAGATGCTGAGTAAGTTACTTTACCTCAAAGTACTATATATAACTTTTCAAAACTATAAATTGCAGGCAAAATGTTGCTCTCAGTTGGTAAAAAGAACCTTCTAGAATTTCTTTTTTTACCAACTAAATCACAGGACACCTCCCCCCAAAATCCCTCTAAAATAGAGAACAACTTGTAAATCATCTAGGTCTAACTCTGTTTGCAATATGACAATTTCAACTCAATTTACTGTAAGAATGGCAATGAAAGGTATATGGAAAGCATATAAAGATAAAGAAAATATCATGTTGTTTTTTTCTTTAACTATTTGATTTGGTTCAATTATTTTAACCAATTAGGTTAGACTTAAAAAAAAGTACAGCTTTAGGTCTCTGTCCTTTATTGGTATAGAAATATGTACACTTAGGATATCATTTAAAGAAGATGGTTGGTTATGTGAAATACATCTAATTTACTATTTACCTCAATATAGAAGTTTACAAGGCATTTTTAGGTGAGTAGCTTAGCACCTGGTATCTAGGGGACGAAGTGGAGAAAGTGGTAAGCCTGGAGGGAGGAAGACCAGAGTTCTTGTGCTACCTTGGGCAAATCACTTAACCCTGTTTGCCACAGTTTCTTCATCTGTAAAATAAGCTGGAGGAGTAAATGGTAAACGACTACAGTATCTGCCAAGAAAACCTCCAAAATGAATTAGGAGAGCCATATAGGAATGACAAGGACTAAACAACAGGTTAGCATGTACCACACAAAGAGGTAGATAGATAAGGCAAAGAAGACAAGAGTATATATAGGGCATACCTCTCTCCCTCTCTCTCCAAATACATATATATATATATACATATGTATATATGTGTGTGTATGTATATATATGTATGTATAATGTATTTACCACTGTGTTCTGTCTACCCTAGTAAAGAAAAAGAACATGGTTTAATTAAGAAGAAATCTTTGCTGCAGCAGTTCGTTTTAAATTAGAAAAGCAAACAAAAAAGATGATGGCAGTTGTGAAATTATACATTATTTCACTATCCCCCCCAATATGTATTTATTTGGGGAATATAGATAAGAAAAACATATAGTCAAATATAGTATATTTTGCTTCTTCTCTGTTCTTTATGCATTTTTTCTTTTAAATGGTCCATCAGTCAAATACTTTATTAGGTTATACACTGATGATTTCCTTTCTAAATCTTATCTAAAAGAAAAAAAACAGACAAAATAAATGGTTGCTGAATTATTGAATTGAATTTTGTGGTCTTTTTGCAGAGGTAGGTTGCTATCCAAAAATTGTTATTCACAAAAGTAGATACAAATGAAATGAACCTGCACAGGCCTAGTCTGTGAAAGTGGAAATATAATTATTTGGTTTAAAAAGTTGTTTCAAGTAAGCAAAGTAGGAAGCTAATGGCTCCCATTTGTAAATAGGTGACATAAGTTATTGTAATGCTCAATTATCTCTGGTCCATGAATTGTTCAATTATGCAAGCACTCATTTACCCAAATAAATACTCATTAAGGTGAGCATCTATGCCAAAAATATAAATTTGCTATATCTGTGCTATTTATGTATAGAGTAGACTCCAGAGGAAGCTACTAGAAGAATAGCATCAATAAATACCGCGAGATCTAGAAATAATTTCCAAAAGCAGATGCTCATTAAAGAGTGATAAAATGGCTTTGCTTTTAGAAGAACAGTATATGAAAGTCCTTTGGTAAAAGCATCCTGGGACTGGAGTACAACAAATAGAACCCCACTGCAACCTCCAGATGCAGTAAAAATAGAAATGGTCAGAGGTGAAAGAAAGAAGAATATCACTCAAGTCACAAGTTAGAATAATAAACAGCAAATAAGCCCTGTGTAAGTCCTGGGATCTTAGTGGGAGGAAAAAAGGAGACAGTATGCATCTCATTCAAACTTCAAAGCTCCTTTCTCCTTTTTATGTCTAAACCAAAGCTTTCAAGAAAGCAGGCCAGGTTTCCCTTACAATTTAAAATTCAAAGAGCACCACTTTGAAATTTAATAGAGCAGTGTTTGCTAAAGTAAACATTTTAGTCACAGCGATGGCAGATGCGTCCAGGCATCTATATCCTTTTCTGTAGGTATTAAAGCAGCCCTTCAAGAACTACTGGAATGCCGCTTCCCAAACAGCCTTTCACAAATGAGACTGATTTCATGGAGTGAGAAAATACATTGGAGTAAACATTTCTCCAAATAAGTGCCACCTTTTGCATTTAAGCAATTTCCAGTCTTAGAAACTTCTGGTGCCATTAAAAAAGTTTCTTGTTCAAAATGCAGATAAGAGAAAATAAATTGAAATGGGGAAGCAGAACCTATTTAGAGATCCTCGTCTCATCCCTTCTACATAGATGCAACATAGTATATGTTGCCTCTGTCATCTCTCTTTCTGTTTGTCCTTCTCTGTCTCTTTCTCTTTGTCTCTCTCTGTCTTTCCTCTCCTTTTTTGCTCTCTCTTCTGTTTCTCTGCCTCTGTCACTTTCATACACACACATACCACACAGCAAATGCACACATACACACACATCTGGGTGGATTTATTAGCTTTTTACCTCGGGTGAAAACACTGGAGAGGAGTTAGACAAGTCCTAGGGCTAACCTAGGATTTTGCAAACTTTCTTTTGTACTATTTTTAAAATTTGCTTTATTCCTATAGCTTGATGAAAGCTACTGCCCCTTTTGTGATGCATACCAAATCCAATTAAGCAGATAGAACAGGAGAAATTATTTTCATATTGAGATCAAAACCAGCTTACTAAACCATGTAATTTTTTCCAGTAAGTCTAGAACGCATGCATTTATAGGTATTAATGAGACTTTTCTCTATGCTATAACTATTACACATGTTATTCAGTATATTTTTCCCCCTACAACATTGTTTTTATCCATGAAATTGCTAACCAGGTTATATAAAAGCCTGTCAATCCAGTATTCTGAGAGAAAGATGGGACAGAACAGAAATGTTTTGTTTTAAATCTAATGGTTGTCAATTGCATTCTTAAAAACAAACAAACAAAAAAGAAACCCAAAACTATACTGTAGGCACAGAGACAATGTGTTACAGTGTATAGGGAAAAAAGTCCTGAGCCAGGAAGAACTAGATTCAAATCCTACCTCTGACATATACTAGCTGCCTGACCCTGACAGAATATTTTAACCACTCAGAGTACTAATCAACTTTCTGAGACTACACAGTTACAGAGAAACCACTCACCTGATCTGATAGAGGATGTTCCTTCACTATGGAATTTATTATACCAGTGGAATCACAGGTCCAGTTCCTATGTTATTTTAGCATGAGTCTTTGTGCTTTTGCCTACTTCCACCCCTACACCACAAAATAGTTCTTATATTTATTTTGTAAATAAATGTTCATGCTATGAACCTGGGAGACTGGAAGAATGGTGATAACAAGAAGTTTGGAAGAGGGTTGGGTTTGGGGAGAAGACTCTCAATCTCCCATCTTTTTTAAACAGGCTGTCCTCTATGCTTAGCATATCCTTCCTCACCTCTGCCTCACAAAATCCTACTTGTCCTTCCAGATACAGCTCAAGGACAACTTTCTACATGAATCCTTTTCCGATCTTCCTTTGTCTCTAATTACCTTGTAGTCAACTACTTTGCTTTGATTCACTTTCCTTTTATCTCTATTATACTCACATACTAATTTCTTGTAGCTCCCATTAGAATGTAAATTCCTTAGGAGTAGTGATTGTTTCATTCATTCTGTTTGTATCTCCAGTCTGAGACATAGTAGACCCTTAATAAATATTTATTAATTGATTGATTTGTTTATTCTTATTTGTGTACTTTTCATCTCATGGACACTGTAAGATGTTGAGGGTAAGGTCCATTTTCTTTAGAGGCAGCTTAGTGACACATACAATGGATAGAGAACTGGATTTAGAGGCAGCAAATCCTGAGTTTGAATTCAACCTCAGATGCCTTTTTATTTCTGTGACCCTGGATAAAAACATTTAAGCATAATTTTCCTCAGTTTCCTCATTTATAAAATTGGGATAATAATAAACCTACCACAAAAAGTTGGTGTATGAGGATAAAATGAGTTAATATATGTAAACCATTTTGGAAACAAAATGCTTTATAAAAGCTAATTATTATTATCATTATTACCATCGTCTGCTACAGTGTATGTAATACAATAGGTGATTAATAAGTGCTTGTTGATTCATCAATATTTGATATTCATGTATTGCTTGCCAAAAGGAGCATATATATGTATAATATATATATATATATATATATATATGTACCTCTATGGGATTCTATTTTCCAGATTGTTAATGAAAAAATCTTTTATTTTATATAAAACATTAAACCCAACATTTATTGTGGTAATTTCTGGACATTAATCATTGGTGTTGCATTCAAAAGCCACGATGCTGGCATGATACAAACTCCTCATCCTATTATTAGAAACTGGATATGTAAAAGGTATACACACACACATACACATACATATGTATTTTTCTTTTATGAAGAAAAAATATAATTTCTCTTTGCAGTTCAACATTCCTAACTTCTCTCTCATGATTTCATAAAGGGTCTCCTTTCCAGACAGACCATGTTTTTTAGCCAGTGATTGCCTTGAAGCACCGCTACTTAAATACTCATATGGACTTTATCCTCAAAAGAATCCCTATAAAAAGTCCAAGAGAACTATAGTGTTCCTAAACCTTCACATGCAGACTTAGATTTACTTCCCCCTTCTCTGTGCTCTTAGTTGAATATTACTTATTATTTTTTTCTTTGTTCCCCTTTCTGGCACAATAATTGTAGCGTTGCAGGATGCTGGCAACAACTGGCTGCTGGGGTCACCAAATGTCTCTGATTCGCTACAGCATTTAATCTTCCACAAAAGCTGTTTACTGCCTCATATATGCTGAACGCCAGGAACATTATCCCTTAAATCATGCCTAGATGCTAATTAATGGATGTATAAATGTCTAACAGCCAAGCCCTTAAAGCAGAGCAATGAGTGGGCACAGCAGACGTTCAGCACAGAGCTAAAATGGGGTTCTGATGAACCATAAACTCTGATTTTTCTACATAGCCCTTGTCATGCTGTGTAGCTAACCAGATTGAGGTGCATTGAAGAAATTTGCTTTAAAGCTATCTGAAACAGAAAATATATTAGCTGGGCTAAAATGGTTTAGAATTGCCTTATTAGGTTTCAGCACTATTTGTCTATCTCTGTTTCTTTTGGATGTCTACATTTGCCAATCAAAGCAATGGCTAAAAGTTATGGGTTTTATACCCAAATTCTCCATTACCTGACTGTATGACTTTTGTCAGCTTAAGTGTCTAACTTTCCTCTCTATGATGGATAGGAATCCATTGGAGAAGGTGGCTTTTTTAAATGAATGGATGAATAAATGAATGAATGAAAAAATACTTTTAAGCACTCTGAGAAGGACTGTGGCAAGTGCTTTGGTTGCAAATACAAAATATAGAAAAGGCAGACCTTGCTCTCAAAAAGCTTACATTTTAATAGGGTAAAACAACATATGTAGGAGATCAGTGGGTGGGTTCATAAGGGAGATTTGACATACTCTTCCAGAAATAATGACAGATTTGATTTGATCATGGTTCCATAACTAGGTTGGAGAGAGGTTAGTGTAGTTAAGATGGCAAAGGAGTTGTGAGTGAAGTGATATATGGCTGAGGCTTGGCAGAGATGGTGGGCCAGATGAGGCAGTCACTAATGGGAGTGGAGGGTAGGACAGAGGTCCCAGAGATGAACAGTTAAGACCTCCAGGACAAAATCTGTTGTCTAGGTGACCAGGTTTCCAGCAAGGATGTTTATATTTATGCAAATTGCCAGGAAAAATATACATTTCTAATACTGAGTAGGATGGAAAGAATGTTTTGGAGAATCAGCATGGTACAGTGGATTGAGGACACACTTAGAAATAACAGAAGATCTGTATGGTGCAGTGCATTGAGTGCTGTGTGTGAAGTCAGGAAGGTTTGAATTCAGGAATGTGCTGGAACCAGCTCCAGCCAGCTTATAAGAGCTAATGGTAAAAATTTCAGTGTAAGTATTTTTACCTCAAGCAATCTTAAAAAAAATAGGGCTTGATTTATTGTCTTGTTTGTCTAGACATAAGAAACTGTTAATAATACAGATTAACCTCAAAAGTGTGTGCATTACACATTTTTTCTCCTAGCGACCATTGTTAAACTTTTCCTAGAACATACCTCCTGCCCCATTGCTCTATAAATATTGCTTGAATTAAGCAGGAGTTCATTAGAAGAGTCAGGAAATGAAGTCATTAAATCAGAGGACTGGTAAAATAGGCTAACAACAACAATAAGAATAACTTACATTTATATAGTGCTTTAAAATTTGCAAAGTGCTTTATGTTCATTATTTCGTTTGACTCACAACACCCTTGACTGAGTTCAAATTCTGTTTCAGATACTTACTAGTTATATGATCCTGGGCAATTCATTAGCTCCATTCCTTAGACTCCATTACACTTACCTCATAGCATTTTTTGTGTGACATGAAAACATGTAAAGCATTTTGACAATCTTAAAGTAGCATATAAATTTTAGCTATTGTTATTTTTCATATGTACCATCTATGTGGTTTTGAGCATGACATTTAACTTCTTAGCCTTCTAGAAATTTAAGACTGTAAATTACACTGAATTACCCATCTCTGTAGTGGAGGGAGAGTTTCCTCACTGACCTCCTGATACCAATAAAATTGCATTATCAGGACCAAAAGAAAACAAAGAAATGAAGATGATAGTTTAATTTTAAGATAATACAAAGCATTGAGAAGTGAAGGGGAGGAAAGAGCAAAAAAGTAAGATTGTAGAGGAAGTCCTTTTAGTCATAGGATGAAGGAGAGAGAAAGATAAATAGAAGGTAAGAAGAACAGAGTAAGGGTTAACACTGACCTCCCAGGAGGATATCAAAATGGATTTTCCGCCAAGCTTCACCTCAGAATTATTATTGCTTGGGGTGGCTAGGTGGCGCAGTGAATAGAGTGCTGGCCCTGGAGTCAGGAAGACCTGAGTTCAAATGTGGCCTCAGACATTGAACACAAAAACTAGCTGTGTGACCTTGGGCAAGTCACTTAACCGTGATTGCCCTCCAAAAAGCAAAAAAAAAAAAAAAGAATTATTATTGCTCTCCATTATACAACATTTACTTAAACTCACTATTATGATGAAGCTGCAAGTTGGTTTTGGAGTATGTTCATGAAATCCTACTACTTAACTATATTCAGCGAATAACTGACCTTGCACAAACTTTGAGTGCTTCCTTTGATTTGTATCTGTAGAATACCCCCCACACACACACACAATCACACACTCCCAAAGCTTATATTTATAAGTTGCAACCAATTTGTGAGCAAGTTATGTTCTGAAAATTAATTTGCAAACTGGTTGTTCAGAACACATAACTCATTTTTCCCCAAAGAAATGTTATAAATAGTAATTGGTTTTGTAGGCCAGTCCATAATATGACTAAATATAATACTAACTTGGGCTCTGGATCTTGGGAACAAGAGGCTGTGCTATATAGAGGAAGAGGAAAGAGTCCCTTTTAATTCCATAGGAGAAGGACCCAGGAAAAACTCAGAAATCACCAGACTACATCTTTATATGAAACCTCTCATAGCATAGTGCCTTTCTCCCCATGCAGTCTTAACCCTCACTGTGAGGTCCTCACTCCCTCACAATGGGAACCCACTAAGAACTACTTTACTAGAGTAAAGGTCAAGAGGCAGGACTATGACACAGTGAGGTCAGAGGAAGGACATGGCCATCATAATACTAGATCTCAATGGACAAAGCAAAATCCCTGTTACTGCAACCAGGATTCAAGGTCAGAGAAGGGCCAGGAGCAAAGCTGATTCCATGTCTTTAATCCTGTACTATGTAAGCTATGTAACCATTTATCTTTAGGAAGTCCATGCTTTGGCATGAAATTGGTAGCCAGGACCAGCTGATACTAGAAATGAGAGTTATACTTCCTTGGCTATGGGAACTTGAGAGAGGCAGACCGGGTTTGTCAATACTGATACCAGTGTGAGATTATGTTAGCTATTATGTGAACACTGCAGCATCTTTTCTTAGTAAATCTCAACCAACTGTCAGTCTACTGTTGTTAGTAAGAGACTAAGGTAATGTATTTATTTAGTGAATGAAATACTGAACTTGAAGCCAGATGAGTTCACCTTATGCCTCTGACAATTACTAGCAGTATGGTTGTGAACTTGACACTGAACCTCTCTACATCTCACTTTACTCATCTGTAGAATAGGTTACTTGCAGAGATGTCCTAAGATTCAAATGAGATAATGAATCTAACGCAATTTGCAAACATCAAAGTGCTATTTAAATCACAGTTGTTGCTGTTATTGTTATTATTATTATCATCATCATTCAGTCTTCAGTCACCAGGCCTCCAGTCTGGTGATGACTTCATTCCCTAAGCCTTGTACTGCACTCCTGCTGAGCTCAATCTACGTTTATAGAGCAATACAGGAGTATGCTGGTAAATGTTTAACAAACTGGCTCTCTGGGGGAAAAATGTATGCACCTACATACTTTTAAAATGAATCTGCTTGAGTATTTTCTTAAGTCTAGACACTCATGAAGGAATAAATCAAGCCCTGTTTTTTTTTTTTTTTTTTTTTTTTTACTGATTGTCTATTTCTGAGAAGCAAATGCTCACACGGAAAATTTAATAAAAGGCAGAGCTGGTTAAAGCTATCTCTAACACACCACTCTTACCAGTTCTAGTAGGACCTACATTAAAAGTTTGTTTTGAGACTGAAAAGAGATCATACATGCAAAATGCTTCATAAAATTCAAAGTTCTATAAAGGTTAGAGTTTATAATTATTGATTCATATCGTGTTCACAGTTAAATAAAACTCCCAGATCTTGAGTTTGCATGGAATCATCTAAGTTAATGTTCTCATTTTAGAGAAGAGCAAAGTGAGTCTCAAAGATATATTTAGCTGACTTGTACAAAGTTAAGAGATTATTGCATTTCCTAGCTACTGTCCTATCATTTATCATATTTTTAAAATTTAACCATCATCTTCTTCTTTCCTGTCTATTACGATCTTGAACTCCATCGCTAAATCTCCAGACTCTAATGTGTTAGTTTTCACTTTATCTTGCTTGGAATCAGGACTCCTCATAACAGCCATGTCTTCACCATGCCAATGAGAATAAACTCTATCCATACACTTCTATTCCTAGCTCCCCCTTGTTCAGTCTTCCCCTATGAGAATGTAATAAGTTCCTTCAGGGCAGAGACCATGCCATTTGCTTGTATTTATAATTCTCAATGCTTAACAACCATCTCTCTCTCTCTCTCTCTCTCTCTCTCTCTCTCTCTCTCTCTCTCTCTTTCTGTCTCTGTCTCTTTCTCTCTCTTGTCCTTCTCCTCCCCTCCTCATCTTTCTCCCTTTCTCTCCATCTATCTACACATCTAACTATCCATTCATCCATCTATGTATCTGACCTCCATGCTATTCCTTACACATGACACTCTTTCTCCTGGTCAGACATTTTCACTGACTGTCTCCTATGCCTGAAATGCTCTCCACCCTCATCTCCAACTCCTGACTTCTCTGGCTTCCTTCAAGTCCTAGATAAAATCCCACATTCTATAGGAAGCCTTTCCCAATCTCCCCAAATGCTAGCACCTTCCCTCTGTTAAGTATCTCCAGGTTATTTTGTATATACCTTGTTTGTACATAATTGTTTACATCTTGCCTCCTTCATTAGGCTGTGGGCTCCTTGAAAATAGATACTGCCATTTACCTTTGCATCCACAATGGTTAACACTATATCTGGCACATAAGAAGGCACTTAACAAATGTTCGTTGACTGACTGTTTATTTACCTATTTATCTGTCTGATTTTACAGATAAGGAGCATAGAGAAATTATTTTTTCCCAGATAATATTTATAATAAAGACCAGAAGAATTCAAACACAAAATTTCTAACTTGAAATCCATTCAATCATTAAAAATTCATTAAGCTCCTACTAACTGAAATGACTGAACAACAACTAATATACTAGGCATTATGCTGCAACTAGGAATGTAAAAGACCCCCAAAAAGTCTCTGTCCTCAAGGATATGGCATTTTCAGAGGGAGATAACATGTACATAAATAAATATATATAAAGTATATATATATATATATATATATATATATTTTTTTTTTTTTTTTTTTTTCCAGGAGAGGATAAGACTCTTACTGCCTTGGAGAGGAGGTGTTAATCATAAAGAGCACACATTAAAGTTGATGCTTAAGAAGAGTTCTGGGGGAAAAAGTAGAGATTCTAAGAACTTGATAGGAGAAAGGACATTCCAAGCAGGAAGAATAGCCAATGCAAAGGCATGGAGATGGGAAATGGAGTATGATTTGTAAAGAACAGCAGGAAGGGCAGTTTGGGTGTGGCAGATTATAGGGTGTGGGAGAGGGAGAGAAATAATCATTTTGGAGCCAGATTGTAAACAGCTTCAAATGCTTAATAGATAAGCTTACATTTGAACCTAGAGGTAATCAGCAGTCATTGTGATTTATTGAGTGAGTGAATGAGTGGCATGATCAGATTTGAACTGGAGGCAAATGCATTTGGCAGCAGTGTGTAGGATTAATTAGAAGGAAGAGAGGTTTCAGGGAGACTGATTAGAAGGCTATCATAACAAACCAAGTAACAAGTGAGGTGGACCTGGATTAAGGTGGAGTCAAGACAAGGAGGTAGATGAAAGAGATTGTGTGAAGGTAGAAATGACAAATGTTGACAATTCATTCTATATGTGGTATGAGAGAGTGATGAATCAAGGGCAGGGTCACCCATAAGATCCTGGGTGACAGGAAGGATGGTGAAATAGAAGTAAGAAAGTTTGGAAACATTTTTGCTACCATTCAGCATGGATTGTTGTCAGACTGATTGTCCTCCATTTGTACAGCTCAATTTTTTAACTTAAGCACGGGACTTTAAATCCATCCTTGTTAATTTCATCATGTTGATTTTATTCCATTGTTCTAGCCTGTTGAAATAATTTTAAATCTTGTTTCTTCCATTTTGCAGCTGTAAATATGAACATATTTTTCTTTTGAATGTTGTAGTATTTTCTTACAGGAATTTTTTACCCTTCAAAAAGTATCATTATACTAGTTGCAGCATTAAATCTCACCTCTTCCTATAAGTGGAACATTCTCTTTTAAAACAAGCAAACAAAATATATTACACTGGTGTTTTTATTAAATTTAGTAGCCATACATAGCATAACAAGATAAAATTTGAAAAGATGCTTATATAAGAGAGTTACTTTTTCATTCATTATTTCAACATCTATTAATTCATTCACAGAGCATCTTAACATCATAGCAGTTTTGAAAATGTGGCTCTTGGGAATCCTCTGGCTAGCACATAGTTTTGTCTCCAAGAGCATCCATGCTAATATTATAAGACTGTCTCCATTTTTGGTTCAGGCATGAATTAATTTTACCTTTTCTTTGGTATCTCATTAACAGCAGAGAAATGCTAGATGGAATATTTTATACCTGTGAAACAATAATATTTTTTAAAATGTCTGTGTTGTACTGACCTACATAATGATTGAATGATTAATGCATTTGGAGCAAGGTCTCTTTTTTTCTTTTGCCTTAAAATGAGACTGTGATTCTAAGACCCAAGAGGTGAAGTGTAGGAGCAAACAAAACAAATAAAAACATGTACTTGGAGTTAGAAGACCTAGGTTAAAGGCTCAGCTCTGACTACTATTTACTGGGAACTTCAGCAAGACAGTAGACCTCAATTTCTTTATCTGTAAAATAAAGGAGTTCGACTAGATGGTCTCCGATGACTCTTTCTGCTATAATAGCCTTTGAGTCTCTAGAATCCAAATTTCAGTTAGAAGGCATGTTTGAAATCCTCTAGTTAAACCTCTTACATCATATATACCTTTACCATAGCTGACAGACCTCTGCTAGAATGATTTTGGTAAGGTACAATTAATTCCTTTCAAAGTGATCTATTACATTTAGGGGCCACCCTGTTCCATTTCTGTTAACAATCAATTAGTCAATAAATATTTATTAAGTGCCTACTATATACCAGGCCTTATGCTAAATTCTGGGGATGCAAAAAAAGAGGCAAAAGACAATCCTTGACCTCAAGGAGTTAACAGATTTAATGAGGAGCTTAGGATCTAATGATTGTTATCAAGACCTTGCTTCTAACTACTATTAGAATGTAACTAATAGAAAGGATCATGGAGCATGACATGAATGATTTTCATTAAATGAAATTAAAATAAAAGTTTGCACAAAGCCAATGCAGCTGAACTTAGAAAGGAAGCAGGTAATGAAGAGAAAGTTTTTTTTTGTAACAAGTTTTTTTTCTAATAAAGTGCTAGTTTCTAGAATATATAAGAAATTAATTCAAATTTATAAAAAGAGTTCCCTTCTAATGGAACAATGATCAAATGATATGAACATACATTTTTTCTTTTTTTTTTTTGGAGGGGGGGAAGGCAGGGCAATCAGAGTTAAGTGACTTGCTAAAGTTCACACAGCTAATAAATGTCAAAGTGTCTGTGTCTGGATTTGAACTCAGGTCTTCCTGACTCCAGGGTCAGTGCTCCATTCACTGTGCTACCTAGTTGCCCCCCCCCATACAACATTTTAAGGAAGAAATATAGACTATACATAGATGCATGAAAATAATGGACCAAAATACTAATAATTAGAGAAATCAAAATTTAAGCATTTAACAATTGCCTATCAAATTGGCAAAAATCACAGAGAAGGAAAATGACAAATATTAGAAGGTCTTTGAGTAAACAAGCACATTCATGCATTATGTTGCAATTAATTGGCCTAGCAATTTTGGAAAACGATTTGGAATTACATCCCAAAAGTTAATATACTTTGTATATTCTTTGACCCAGCAATCTCATGACTAGAATTATACACCAAATAGTTCAAAGAAAGAAGAAAGGACTTTATGTGTAGAAAAAATATAGGAAAATTATATAGGAACTCTTTTTTTGGTGGTAAAGAATTAGAAATTAATTAAGTGGCAATGACTATATTTATTAAAAATATGGTATATGGAATATAACATAATAATATTGTACTATAAGAAATGATAAAAGGGATGGTTTCAGAGAAATTTGGGAAAACTTGTATGAACTAATATAGAAGTGAGCAGAGCTAGAAAAATATTTATACTATAACAAACATTGTAAAAACAAACAATTTTCAAAGAAATCTCTAGTGAATGCAATGACCAACAATGATTCCAGAGCTTAAATAATTAAAAATTCCAATCTTCTGACAAAGACTAAATGTAATAATATGCCAAATGAGACACTTTTTTGGAAATAGTATGTGAATTTGTTTTACTTAACTATGTATTCTTATTAAAAGAGTCTTGTTTTGGGGCGGCCAGGTAGCACAGCAAGTAAGAGCACTGGCTCCAGTGTTGAGAAGATCTGGAGATCCAATCCCAGGCTCAAACACTTAGCACCCACCCAGAAACACCTGGCCATGTAACCTTGAGCAAGTTACTTAACCCCAATTGCTCAGGGGCGGCCAGGTGGCTCAGCGAGTAAGAGCACCGGCTCCAGTGTCGGGATGACCTGGATCAAATCTGGGCTCAGATACTCAGCACCACACACAGAAATAACTGGCTGTGTAACCTTGAGCAAGTTACTTAACCCCGATTGCTTTAAAAAAAAAAAAAAAGAGTCTTGTTTTTTCTCCCACCACCCTTGACAATGGGGAGGTGAGGGAGCAAAGATAGAATTTTGAAAATTAAAAAAAAGAACATAAGATAGAAGCTATTTTAAATTTTTTATTTTTATCCTCAGCCCTAACATTTTACCATGCACATTTTTAGGTAGAAGAAGGGTGTTTCATTTTGTTTTGGAGCAGATCAGTGATTTCACTTGTATAGGGAATCCCTGTGAGAAAATTTCCACTGTCAATGAAAATTCCCACATACTCAACAACTTATAGCCTTGGAGATTTTACTGTGGACACTTGGAGGTTAAATGACTGGCACCTGATCACATAGCTTAGTATGTATCAGAGGCAGGGTGTGAACTGGAACTTAGAGTTTGCTCTCTATTCACTATTGCACAATGCTTCTCAATTTGGATGTGGTAAGTGCTTAATAAATGTTTTCTGAATTTAACTGAATTTTAGCAATTGTTCCTAGTTTTGCTTTCAGTAGCTGTGGACAAGAAAACTAAACTGTATTTTATATAGTCCTTCAGATATTTGTAGGCAGTTATCATATCCCCACTAAATCTTCTCTTCTTTTGGCTAAACATTCACAATTTCTTCAACTGGTTTCTAAATTATGCAGGGTTTAAAGTACCGTAGAACCATAGATACATTTCTCTGTACATGGGATGCACTAGATAGCCTTTGAGATTATATTTTCCTGTTTGGGATTGTTCCCTCTGTAAGGCCTTGTGCAGAAATGAACATGCAAGTGTAAAGGAAATGGGAGTGTATCTTTAGACCAAAGTGTATTGGTTGGTAGTGATAATATAATGGGCAGATCATCTTTCCTATCTTCCCTCTAATCATAGCAAAGGAAAGTCAACAAATTCCTTGTGTCAGTCACAAAAAGTATGATTCTGATGAAGAGTGTGGAAAGTAGAACATTTTCTCAAAGAAACCAATCACTGTTGGCTACAACTTGGGGAGTAGGAAAGGAGGAAGGACATTGAAGAGGAGGGGTTAATGGAGCAGAAGCCTTTCATTTCCCATTTCAGGGTCCTCTCTTCCTGCCACATTGTCTAAATAATGATTCCTGGGACTTTCCTTCACTCTTAGTTTCAGATACATTACAGTGGTTCTTCGGTTTTAAAGTGATGAAGATAGCTCCAAATATCCTCTTCCATGGAGCTATGATTACCCTTTTATAAATCTGAACCACAGGTCTAAAGTATGATTCAATCTTTCTCCAACACTTTCTCTGGGCCATGCCCCAACTTTGATACTGGTCTCAACTCCCTCAAGTTATCTTAGAAATTCAGGAGGGATATTCACATCTTCTGACTCAAACTTTCTCTTTGACATTTTGTAGCATATTGCTTTATTTCTGAGAGAGTACTCATGTTCCATGAGAAGGCTAAACTAGACTATCTCTGAATTTTTTTTCCTGCTCTACAGCCTATGATCTAGTGACAAAAGCTGGACTGGATAGTTTAGTGGTCAGAGCAGTGTTATAAATGCTACATAGTCATAGGAACAAGTCTTGGACTTCCTCAGTTCCTGCTATACTATTCTGTCTTGGGCTGCTCTGGTCCATATGCCCTTGGGAAAGAAAAAGAAGTTGATTAATACATGGGATAGTACAGGTTGGGGGTGGGGTTGGCAAGCATGCTAGTCCTCAGGTTTTCTATCTACTCCATGTATTACCTGGAAAAAATTATAAGTTTTTTAAAGTAGACTGTAATAGTGGTGTTGATTACTACTTCCTTAGTCAAGTTTATCCTCTCCACTTAACACAAGTGGCAAGATGATCAATAAACCAATACAATCATTGGCCTTAGACTAACTGAAAAGTTTTTGAAAGTTATTGAACAAAATGATATGACACTAGAAAGGAAGTGTCTTCCAACTGGCTGAGGGATTTCATCCCTCCTTGTGGGGTGTGTGTGTGTGTGTGTGTGTGTGTGTGTGTGTGTGTGTGTGCATGTGTCCACATATACATATTATATATAATGTATGTATGTATAGATGTGTGTATATATTTATAATACACACACACACACACACACACACACACTATAATAACAGAATACCAGCAATGGCAAGCATGAGAAAGAAACTTCCAGCAAATATCTGAAGAGGAACCATGGGGAAGGGAATGGAGGGAATTACCTCAGTAACTTCTGCCTTGGGCTAGTCTTCCTTCTTCCACTCTCTTTGGATGGAGGAGGACCCAGTCAGTGACAAAGGGTTAAAAGCATGTTGGACTCTATTCCCCTCCTGCTCTAGCTCTCTCGTTAAGGATAGCAGGTACTCACTGCAGTGTCTACACTAGGAACCAAGGACAAACTAGGTTCATATTCACCATGTATAAGGGAAACATCTTGAATAACCTGTGAATGGGAGAAAAAGTGTTCTAGCAACCAGGAGCTGTGAATGACCCCTTTGTCACATATGCTGTCTGAATATGAGTCCCTTTTCCCTGGCTTCTGTATGTACTGGTTGGAGAGTGTGTCACCAACTTTTGTCTTATACAAACTATGTTTACTATGTGTTTATCTATGTTTAATAGATAATTACTTTCCTAAAAATACTTAAGTGTAGGTGCCTAAATGCTTCTCAACTGATAATGTGAGTGTTGGAGGCTAGAGCCAAAGGCATTGGAGAATTAGCTCAATACTCAGGGTTACCCCTAGGACCCCTAATCTTGTTCCATGACCTGAGACTCATCGGTGAGTGGGATTCAGGATAAGGTTCATCAGATTTTTATGAGCTATGAAAAGACAGAATCATTTATATTGATAGTTCCTGCTAGGCGTCTGTCACTCTCTTTCACAGAGTAGGTACTTTTAAAATGTTAAATTTTCTGCTTCCACATGCACCCTATCTTCAAGATCTTTTGAATGCTTTTAGAAATTCTCCATGCTTCTAATTTGAATCATGGTCCAAGGTTAAGAAACAATAATATAGAGGTAATGGATCAAATTATGTAGCTGAAATATTTTTCTAAACTATTTTAATTAGATCTAAATGCACAGTTACTTTTCAAAAGGGATCAGTAAATATTGTTGCAACTGAGGTGCACTGAACTAGTCAAATACATTCTTTAGGGCTTATGAGAAGCCAGAACACACATTGCCAAGAACTTTCAACATTTATCACTCCTCCCGCTGCACCCCCCTTACCACTCCCTCAATCTCTTTTATTCTTTATTTTAAAGAGAGCCAGTGCACTCAACATAAAACATGCTTAAGAATAGATTTTGTTAGAGTAAACCCACTTTTATAAATCTGATTGATTCTCCTCACTTTCTTTTCAGGGGGACGTTAGATATGTATCCTATATATAGGATATATGAAAATGGAGTGAAGAGAGTGCTTTTCATGCCTTACATATTCTGTAGAATCCTTGGGCTAAGGACTGACTATATTCTACACAGTGAGTGTATTTAGTTATGTATTCTGAGAGAACATTCAATATATCAGGCAGAGGTGGGGAACCTGTGGTCTTATGGCGACACGGGCCCCTCCAAGTGGTCAATTGTGTCCCTTTGATTGGATCCAAATTTCACAGAATAAACCACTTCAATAAAAGGATTTGTTCAAAAGACAACACCCAAGGACCTAGAAGGTCAAATGTGGCCTCAAGGTCACAGGTTCCGCACCCCTGGATTAGGGAATGAGCTCCAAAGACTAAACTATCCTGAGTGCTAATTGCAGATGCACTCTACTTACTATCCTACCTTATTAAAAAAAACAAAAACAAAAATTTTTTTTCTAACAGATATCAATGACAATGACAAAACTGATTAAGAGTATTACATGGACTTTGTATCTTTCACTAGAAGTTTTGATAGATTTTTACAGATTCATTTATGTTCTCTGGGCAAGGCCTTCTTGTACATAACTCTAAAATGATTGGTACAAAGATCTACCCAGCCTTGCTGTGTGCAGAAGCATTAAGATCTCTAAGCTCTGGGGATTGATTCATTTGGAATTCAGATGCTGGATCTTAGTGAAGCAAGAAGACCATTAAAAGCTTCCTGTGTAAGACAGGTTTTATGCTTGGTTTTCTATTGTTTTCAGGGCAGTTAGGTGGTATAATGGATAGAATTCAGGATAGGGGGTCATAAAGACCAAAACTTGAATCCTATAATAGTAACTAACTATGTGACTCTGGGCAAGTCACTTAATCACGAAAATGAGAATACAAATAGCCTCTATCTCAGAGAACTGTTGTGAGGATGCATCCTGGCCCATCACCAGTTGTGGTGACTTTTGTCTTGCCACTGAACTTTGATGACTGGAGAAGAGAGAGAGGCTGACAACTTTGTGCAACTTTATCCCACTCATATTTTAGATTTTTTTTCTTCTTTGATGCCATGATGGTCTTCCTCATGGAAGAGCTACTCTAAACTGCAGATCAGTTACCCTTTATATGGAGGAAAAATATTTTCTATGAGATTAATAGAAATGTAAGAAAAATAATCCCCTGCTGTGTGGCTGAGCTTTGATGAAATAAAGTTTCCTGTATAGTTTGGACCCCTGGGAACAGGAGTCAAATTGAGGCATTATGTTAAGATATTAAGTATGTGATCATCTTAGCAGATCTTTTCCCCATGATGATATAATCAGTTGCCATAATGACACCTCTATTGATAAAATTTGAAAAAAATTAAAAAGGCACATATATTTGAAATAAAAAAGTGATAAGCATGTGTATACCAAACTAATGTTAATGATTATTTATGTAACTTTTTTGTTTCCCAAGCTCTTATATGGGGTTAGTACTGAAAAAGGCATCAGAGAAGGTTTACTCTATCTTAGCTTTTGTCTTCTGTGTTATTTCTGGGTTTGAACCACATATTTTATGTGTTCTTTGTTCCATTCCCATTATCATACAAGCATCAGAGAAGGATCAGAAGGTCCCCTCTAAGAGACCTCAGAAGCCATTTAATTCAGTCCTACAATTTTTCAGATGAGGAAGCAGAGACCCAGTAAAGTTAAGTAACTCGTCTGCAGTCACACAACTAGTAATTGGTAGAGTTTGGATTCAAATCCAATATTGTACATTGCTGCCTTGAGGACTTCTTAAATAATATTTTTGTGTGGCCATCTCTTTCACTTTCCTTGGAAAGCAAATTGAGAAAATTCTTGGAGAAATGTTTCTAAAGTCTCTTATAAGTTGGATATTTCATTTCAGTATCAATAATTGCATATGGGAAATGGATCACTTTTTTTTTCCTCTCTTTTCCTGTACTTCCAAAGCTAGCAAGAACATATTTAAGATTCCAAAGTAGTTGAACACACCTACTCCTGCTAAGTTTCAGTATCCACAAAGGACTACAGACTAGTAAACTTTTTACAGAAGTCAGTCTTCAGAACTTGATGACCTTAATTTACTGAACTTGGTGAATTTGATTGTATTTTCCAACACAAAACCCTAATGAACTTCTGCCAAAGTTTTCATTTTCACTGTTTCTTTTTCACATTGTAACAAAAAAAGACCATTAAAATTATGTTTCATATTTTGTGACTCTTTATGGCTCTCCTCAACTAGAGTTGCAATAAACCTCCTCTGTTTAATCTCTTTTTGTTACTAGGGCTGATAGCAATATGTGTCTAGCTTTCTATATGATTAATAGAAAATCAGAAAACATCATCAATCTTAAATTATTACTAGTATCTCTAGGATAAAGTAGTAAAACAATGTTATGGCTTTTAAAATCAATTTGCCTCATTGTTCTGGATGCAGTTTGTTTTATGCAATCAAATCATAGAAAATTTACTATGAGTGGGGAAAAAAAGCTAGTCAGTTATTTTTCATCCAGACTATACATTGTCTTTAAAGAAAATAAAATGTTGCTTCATTGTTGTTTGCAATGCCTACTTTAAATAAGGACCTTATGGGATCCAAGGTTCATGTATAATATATGCTTCTGTTTCCTTATAAGAAAAACATATTTTCATTAAAAATTTAA
This sequence comes from Petaurus breviceps papuanus, assembly GCF_028583685.1. Taxonomy (NCBI): domain Eukaryota; kingdom Metazoa; phylum Chordata; class Mammalia; order Diprotodontia; family Petauridae; genus Petaurus; species Petaurus breviceps. Next base: position 61,755,478 of record NW_027187391.1, read on the forward strand.
GGCTGGTTATTCTGAAATTTTTTTAATGTATCAATATTTCCTGAGAGACTGTCTTTTCCTCTTTTGCTACTAGCACAAACTGGCAGCTAGGTGCATTAGTAGATAGAGATATAGGCCTGGAATCAGGAAGATTTGGGTTCAAATCTGGTCTTAGGCAATGACTAGCTGTATCACCATGGCCAGGTCACTTATTGTATGTCTGCTTCAGTTTTATCAATTGTAAAATGGGTATAATAATAGCATTTATCTCTCAGAGTTAGTGAGGATCGGATGAAATATTTTTAAAGTGATTAGCACAGGTCCTAGCAACACAGAAGGTATTATATAAATGTTAAAAATATTGTTATTATTTCTATTGTTATTACTAGCCAGTAAAGAAAAGAGACGATGCAAAGAAGTTCTATCAAAAAAATGAAACTGAGAAAGTGTGAAAAGGGATTCATATTCTTTATGAAAGTGATGGCTGTGGAAAATTAGTCTGATAATTGTATGTAGGATGGATGACATCAGAGAATGACACAGAGAGATTAATTTAGAAGTTGTGGAAGGAATTTGAGGTTTTTGTGATACAAGGATTGAAAATGGAAATGTAGAGGGAAAGGAATAGATTTTAATATAGAAGGGGTCTTAGAGGTCTCTTATTTGATAAATGAGGAACCTGAGTCTCACAGAAATTAAATATTTTACCCAATGTCACACAGGTAGTAAGTGGAAGAATATAAATTTAGAAAGAAAATAATATTTAGTTATTAGGTGGATATGAGAAGAAAAAGAAATGGATGATATTTCCAAGTTTTGAATTGATTTGAGTGGAAAAAGGATAATGCCATTGATGAAGACAAATTACATAGAAGGATGGAACAGATCACAGAACCAGTCATAGAATTTTAATGTTTGAACGCCCACCTAGGATAACTCTTAAGGAACTAGAATTCTATTTAAGGAACTCCAGTGAGAAGGAATCCACTACATCATGAGATTGTCCATTCCATTTTTAGATAGCTCTTATTAGAAAGTTTTCCCTTAGGTGAAATTTGTCTCTTTGTAACTTTTACCCATTGTCCCTAGTTCAGTCTTTATTCAAGCATAGGTAATCTAAACTTTCTTCCTTAAGAAAATGCTTCACGTACTTGAAAAGTACCTAGATCCTCAAAGATTTTTCCTCTCCCCCTCAGATCCTGGGCAAAATATATCTAGTGGCTGGGCTTCTGTGAAATAAAAATTCTTGTATAGTTTGAACCCCTGGAAATAGAGTCAAATTGAGGCAATATGTTAAAATATGTAATCATCTTAGCAGGTTTTTCCCCATGAAGATACAATTAGTTGCCATTTGCCATGATACCTTTATTGATATAATTTGAAAAAATTGGAAAAGGCACATAACATTAAAAGTAAGATATTTGACATAAAAAGTGATAAGCAGGGGTTGGAGACAAGATAGAAGAAAGGAAGCAGGAACTTTTCTAAGCTCCTCCATGGATCCCATCAATAAACTTAAAAAGTGAATCTGAACAGATTTTAGAGTGACAGAACCAATTGGGAGATGGGTGTGGCAGATTCCCATCCCAGGAAAGTGCCTATGTAGGTCTCAGCAGGGGGATCTTGGAGCACACAGGGACTGAACCAGCAGGGACCTGAGAGCAGAGTATAGTAGAGTGAAAAGGAAACCCCAACCAGCAGACTCACCCACACCAAGGGTGATTTGCAGCCTTCTCACCACAGAACATAGGATAGGTCAAAGCTGGGTAAGAGAAAGTGCAGGGCCAGCAGAAGACACAGTAGTTTCTCCTGGGGCTACCAGCCCACATTCTGGATGTTTAAAAATCACCTCCCTGATTTTCCAGGAGCTAAGATTGTGGAGTAAACCCTAGCTGCTCTAATTCCTCCTCCCTGACCCAGAAAACCAAGAGATAAATGTTCCACCTAGAGCAAAATCCTGAATTAGTACAAAGAGCCTAGGCTTGGGAGACATTAAGGAAGGTCATAACTGAAGCAGTACTGAGTCTGAAGTGAAGGGCAGGAGGTATCCCAATAAAACCCACCAGGATCTCCCTAAGCCCAGGGCGGGGTGGAGTCAGCAAATACTAACAACACAAGACCAGGTGTGCCTTAGTACCCCCAGGGGAATCTGCAGACACCAGCACTGCCTGCCCCTAGCTGCTGAGCCTGCTTGAGCTGTAGCCCAGAAGCACAGAGGTAGAAACCTGAAGAGTCCAGACCACCCCTCCCCCACAACTTACTCTGTAAGCCTCAGCATAACTCAGAGGAAACACCAAGAGTACTCAGTCTAGACACCCAGAGGCCGCAGCACACAAAGTTAACAACCAAACCCCTACCTCCCAGCCTAAGAAGAGCAGGACATCAATACCACAGAAGCAGATAACCACTCTAAAAATTGAAGACATAGGCAATCACATTGAGCAAGAAGATCAATCACAATGGGCAACAAGGTCAATCACAATGGTCAAGAGGTCTAAGCCCTCTGAGGCAATCTGTCAAAATAAGAATGATATGATCCTGTTATAGTGAGCAAGAACAACCAAATTCAGAGGATGACATGGACTCTATACTCACACCTGAGATTACAGAAGGAAATATGAACTGGTCTCAAGCCCAAAAAGCATTCTAGGAGGAGCTCAAGAAAGATTTTAAAAGCCAAATTAGAGAGGTAGAAGATAAATTTAAATCTGCATTGAACAAACTGGAAAATAATCTCACTGAAGGAAACAAATTGTTAAAAAGTAAAATTGGTGAACCGGGATGGGAGGTTCAAAATCTAAATGGAGAAAATACCTCCCCCAAAATGGAAACTGAACATATGGAAAAGGACCTTCAAAAACTAAGGAAAATAATTAACTAAAAATTAGAATCAGTCAAATTGAAGCTAAGGACTCTATGATGCATCAAGAGTCAGTCAACCAAAATATAAAGATTGAAAAATTAAAAGAAAGTTTGCTATATCTTACTGGAAAAACAACTGACCTGGAGAAAAGATCCAGGAGAGATAATCTAAGAATTATTGGTCTACTGGAAAGCCATGATATAAAAAGAAGCCTGGACAACATCCTCCAAGAGACTGTCAAAGAAAACTCTCCTGAGGTCCTAGAATCAGAGGGTAAAATAGTTATCCAAAGAATTCACCAGACTTCTCCTGAAAGACATCCCAAATTGAAAATTCCAAGAAATATAGTAGCCAAATTCCAGAATTACAAGGTCAAGGAGAAAATACTGCAAGAAACCAAAAAGAAACAATTCAAAGATCATGGAACTACAGTTAGGATTACACAGGACCTAGCAGCTTCTATGTTAAAAGATTGGAGGGATTGGAATTTGATATTTCATAAAGCAAAAGAGGTAGGACTACAACAACTACCCAGGAAAAGTGAGCATAATCTTTCAGGCAAGGTGATCGTCCTTTAATGAAATAAGGGACTTCCAGACTTTCCCAATGAAAAAGCCAGAGCTCAATGGAAAATTCAATCCCCAATTATAAGACTCAAGAAATACATAAAAAGGTAAACAAGGAAAACACACACTCACACGCACACTCATGCACACACATGCACATAACTTGGGATTCAATAAGAACAAACTGTTTACATGCCTATATGAGAAGCATATACCTGTCAATATTGAAATTTACAGAATTATTGTGACATTTAAAAGGGATATACATAGATAGAAGGCATGGGTATAAATGAACTAATCTGATTTTAAAAATCTTTATTAAGGAGTATAAAAGGGAATATAATGGGAGAAAAGGAAAGGATGAGGCAGAAAAAGGTAAACTATGCCACACAAAGAGGCATAAAAAGCTACTATAGTAGAGGGGAAGGAGGAAGGGAGATGAACATCATATGAACTTTATTCTCATTGGTTCTAGTTAAAAGAGGGATCAACATAATCAGTTAAGTTTAGGATTATAATGTGAAAAGAAACAAAAACTCATTATATTAGAGGGAAAGGAGGGAGAGAGAGGAGCATGGAATGAAATTTACTCCCATCAGTTTAGGTTCAAGGGGGCAATAACATACTTATTTAAGTATAAAAATCCATTTTTGCCCTACAGGCAGTAGGAGTGGTAAGGGTGGGGAGGTATTAGAAGGGAGGGAAATATTAGTAAGGGAAGAGGGTAGGTTAAGAGGGGGACACAGGGAGGGAATACTGAGGGAGGCAGTTGCCAAAATGAAAACTCTTAAGGAGGGGAAGTGAGAAAGGAGAAACAAAAATATAAACAGGGGAAGGAATAGGACGGAGGGAAAGACATAGATAGTAATCATTATTGTGAATGTGAATGGGATAAACTCTCCCATAAAATGGAGGTGGATAGCAGAATGGATTAAAAATGACAATCCTACAATATGCTGTCTACAAGAGACACATTTGAAACAAGGTGATATTCATCAGGTAAAGGTAAAAGGCTGGAGTAGAATATATTATGCTTTAGCTAAAGTTAAAAAAGCAGGGATAGTAATCCGTATCTCAGATAAAACAAAAGAAAAAATAGATCTAAATAAAAGAGATAAGGAAGCAAAATATATCCTGCTAAAAGGCACCATTGAGAATGAAGCAATATCATTACTTAACATAGTATGTTGTTAATGCACCAAGCAGTATGGTATCTGAATTCCTAGATAAGTCAAGGGGATGAGAAGAAGAAATACAGAGCAAAACTATACTACTGGGGGATATCAATCTCCCCCTCTCTGAACTTGATAAATCTAACCTCAAAATAAACAAGAAAGAAGTTAAAGAGGTGAATAGAATTTTGAAGAGAATACATGTCATAGATCTCTGGAGAAAACTGAATGGAAAAAAAAAGAAATATACCTTCTTCTCAGTGGTACATGACACATACACAAAAATTGACCATGTACTAGGGCATAAAACCCTCACAACTCAGTGCAGAAAGGGAGAAATATGGAATACATCATTCTCAGATCATGATGCAATAAAAATCATATGCAATAAAGAACCATGGAAAGAGATTAAAAACTAATTGGAAATTAAATAATTGAATATTAAAGAATGAGTGGGTCAAACAAGAAATTCTAGAAGCAACCAGTAACTTCATTCAAGAGAATGACGATAATGAGATAACATATAAAAACTTGTGGGATGTAGCAAAAGCAGTTCTTAGGGGAAGTTTTATATCCCTGAGTGCATACATGAATAAATTAGAGAAAATGGAGATCAATGAATTGAGAGTGCAATTGAAAAAGCTAGAAAAACAACAAATTGAACATCCCCAATTAAGTACTATGTTAGAAATAATGAAAACTGAAGGAGAGATTAATAAAATTGAAATTAAGAAAACTATTGAATTGATAAATAAAACTAAGAGCTGGTTTTATGAAAAAACCAAAAGAATTGACAGATAATTTGTCAATATGATAAAAAAAAAGAACACCAGATTGTGAGTATCAAAAATGAAAAGGGTGAATCTACCTTCAATGAAGAGGAAATTAAAACAAAAATTAGGAATTATTTTGCCCAATTGTATGCACATAAATTTGACAATCTTAGTGAAATGGATGAATATTTACAAAAATATGTTGCCCAGATTCACTGAAGAGCAATTAAATTACTTAAATAACCCCATCTCAGAAAAGGAAATCAAACAAGCCATCAGTGAAATCCCTAGGAAAAAATCTCCAGGGCCAGATGGATTTGCTAGAGAATTCTATCAAGTATTTAAAGAATAATTGGTTCCAGTACTCTACAAACTATTTAGGAAAATTAGTGAAGAAGGAGTCCTACCAAATTCTTTTTATGACATGAATGTGGTACTGATACCTAAATCAGGAAGAGATAAAACAGAGAAAGAAAATTATAGACCAATTTCTCTCATGAATATAGATGCAAAAATTTTAAATAAAATATTAGCAAAAAGAGTACAGCAACTTATCACAATAGAAATACACTTTAATCAGGTAGGATTTTTTCAAGGAATGCAAGGATGGTTTAATACTAGGAAAGCCAGAGAGTCAAGATAGCAATGGAGAAATAGGACTTCCACATGCCTCTGGCATCCACCTCCTCCAATTCATGTAAAAAATTACTCTAGACAAACTTTGGAGCTACAGGACCCACAAAATGACACAGAGAAGCTAACCTCCTGCTGAGGACAGGCTGGCAGGAAGTGGCCAGTGCAGCACTCTGAGAGCTGAGCCAAGTCCCTAGTGACCAAGAGGTTTTAGCCTCAGGGTGGCCTGACCAGCCACCAACCGGAGGAACTTCAGACCACCCACAGCTGTGGAAGTTTCCAGAATTATCAACCCATAGATGCTAAGGACAAAGTGAGAGCTCAGTGCAGTGTGGACTTAGGGACCTAGGAATTTGGGAGTACAGTATGGCTTTTGCCCCCAGGGCAAGAAGCAGCTGAGGCTCTGCAGCCATGCAGCCACCTGCCATGGGGCTGATTCAGAACTCCTGGTTTGCAGATTGTAGGGGGATCAAGCAATCATTCTGAAGGGTAATTGCTTTTGCTTTAATCTGCTTGGATCTGGATTGTGGTCTAGGGTGCAGGTCCTGCGGTGCATGAACAGTTTGCCAGAGGGTGTGGAGGCTTCAGAGAGGGCACCCAACAAATACCTCCAGCAGCTGTGAAAACAGCAGCATTTGGGATAAAGCTTCCCTTTTTGGTAGCAGAGTTTTACTGTGGCAAAAGGCTGAAAAGTTGAGTAACTGAGTGGCACCATGAGCAAACAAAGGAATCAAAGAAAAGAGAGCAATCAAACTTTACACTCCTGTTTTGGGGGCAAAAAGTATCAAAGCATGGAACAGGAGGAAGACAGAAAAATTAGAATTCCTGCACTAAAAGTGTCCAAGAAAAATATGAGTTGGTTACAGGCCATAGAGGAGCTTAAAAAGGGATTTTGAAAACCAAATGAGAGAAGTGGAGGAAGAATTGAGAAGAGAAATGAGAACGATGCAAGCAAATTATGAAATGAGAGTCAACAACTGACTGAAGAAAATAACACCTTAAAAAGACTAACTCAGATGGGAAAAGAGGCTCAAAAAGCCAATGAGGAGAAGAATGCCCTAAAAAGCCTAATTTGCCAAATGGAAAAAAATCTCAGAAGCTCACTGAAGAGAATCATTCCTTCAGAATTGGATTGGATCAAATGGAAGCTAGTGACTTTATGAGAAATCAAGATACTATTAAACAGATCCAAACAAATGAGAAAATAGAAGGCAATGTGAAATATCTCATTGGGAAAACCACTGACCTGGAAAATAGATCCAGGAGAGATAATTTAAAAATTATTGTACTACCTGAAAGCCATGATAAAAAAAAAGAACCTAGAAAATATCTTTCAAGAAATTCTCAAGAAAAATTGACCTGATGTTTTAGAACCAGTGGACAAAGTAGAGTTTAAAAGAATCCATGGATCACATCCTGAAAATGATCCCAAAATAAAACCCCTAGTAATATAATAGCTAGGTTCCAGATTTCCCAGATCAAGGAGAAAATATTACAAGCAGCCTGGAAGAATCAATTTCCATATTGTGGAAACACAATCAGGATAATTCAGGACCTGGCAGCTTCTACACTAAAGAATCAAAGGGCTTGGAATATGATATTCCAGAGGCCAAAGGAGCTGGGATTACAACCAAGAATCACCTACCCAGCAAAACTGAGTATCATGTTTCAGGGGGAAATATGGTCATTCAGTGGAATAGAGAATTTTCAAGCATTTTGAATGAAAAAAGCAGAGTTGAATAGAAAATTTGACATTCAGATACAAGAGCATTCAGATACAAGAGAAGCATGAGATGGTAAACAGGGAAAAGAAATCATAAGGAACTTATCAAAGTTGAACTACTTATATTCATACATGGAAAAATGATAATTGTAACTTATGAAACTTTTCTCAGTATGAGAATAAAGGCAATAGAACTGTGTGTGTGTATGTACATATACATACCTGCCCTCTTTCTTTTTCCTGTTTGGTTTGTTTTCCTCTTTCCCATTGTTCATCCCATTGGTTACAATCCTTCTTTACAACTTGACTAATGTGTAATGTGAAAGTATTTGCAGATCCTATACTTGATTGCATGCCCCATGGTGGAGGGGGGCAGGGGAGGATTTGGAGAGGGAGAAAATTTGAAACTAAAGGAATTGTGGAACTCAATCTTGTAAACTAAAAGTAAACAAACAAATTAATAAAGACAAATAATAATAACAAAATATGATAACCATATGTATACCAAACTAATGTTTCCTGATATGGCATGATCTCAAATCTTCTCACCATCCTAGTGTGTTGGACTAGATAAAGCTTTTCTGTGTCCTTCTAAATACATGGTTTGAAGAATTAAGCACAGCATTTGGTGTGTGGCATGGCACAGAGCACAATAGGACTATCACTTTCCTTGTTCTGAATGGTCTACTTTCTATTAATTAATGATACCTTGGATATCACTTTCCAAAGATCACTGAAATTGTAGTTACGAAAGTCCTGGGTTTGATTTCTGAATCTGTTACTTATTGCCTATGTAGTGGTTAGAAAACTAGTATGGGAAGCAAAAAGCTCTTTTTCATATCCACCTCTGACACTTACTGGCTGTGTGATTCTAGACGATTCACTTACCCTCTAGTGTCTCAGTGAAATATGCTGAGGCTAAGGTAAATTAGTCTTTCTGATAAGTTAGCAAGAAATTACTGATCTGCATTAGTAGTGAGAGTTTCCTCGTGAAGAGCTCCCCACAATTAAGAAATCCCAGGTCTGTATCAAATATAAAAACACAATGCTTTTCTGAAATCCATTTAATTTATTCTGTTCCTTTAGAATAAATTATTCCATTTTTTATTTTGGTGGTTGTCTTTCATGCTCAAAGAGGAGCAAAATTACATAAATATCTTGTGTAAAGGTACAATGTGTCATACTTTGGCTGATCAGACCAATATGATCTCAGGAGACTCTATCATAGGTCATGCACAAGTAGTCCATATTTAGAGTGATTTCTGATTTATATTTCAATCATAGGGCCATCTCATCAAAGGTCAATGATATCTAAGGGTTCAAAGATACTTATTTGTCTCAAATTTCTAATTCAACATTGTTATTAATCATACTTTATACCCTTAAACAGTGAAACCATTTTTTAAAATTACCAACTCTTCTTTTTTATCTTTTCTGTATTACTTATTCACTCTCCTGATATCCTTTTTTCCTATGTTGTATTTGATATTTATGGGTAGCTTTATCATTCTTTTCCTTTTCAATCACAAGACATTGCTGAATGAGTATGTGTATATGTGTATGTATATAGTTGCCCGTGTTAGATATATGCCATCCTTCACAAAGAGCCCACAGTACATTTCAATATATGTGCAGAAATTCAAATTCCATCATCAGATACTTTATTTTAATTAGTTTTTCACTTCCCAAATACACCTTTCTCTCCTGAATCCTTTACCTTCATAGACATTCAGAGACAAAAACATCAACTTAACCCCAAAGTCTTATCCATGACTTGATCTCTTTAAGCACTTTTTAAGTGCATTTTGGAGATTTTTGTTTTTACATGATTCCTCAGAAGTGTGTATTACTGATCTCAAGAGAGGTAAAATTCAGAAGGCTTCCCATTATTTTTCAGAAACATGTCTTACAAAGATAGTTAACCTCTTTATTATGATGTCAACTATGGTTTTTTTTTTGGAGTGATGTTCTCTGTTACTATGCCAACAATGTATTTTCTTTAGGGGGGTGATTCTTTTCTACAAATTGAAGTCTTGGAAAGTAGGTAGAGAAATTAGAAAATAAGTCTTCCATAGTCACACAGGTCCAGTAACATCTTTGTGAACTTAGACTTCTAAGTATGCATCAAAAACAGGACTTGAGCCTTTTTCTTCCTTATTCCAAGCTCATCCATCTATACACTGGACCCTATTTTCCCTTGGCACCTGCTTGTTTGAATGATAGTGTTTCTTGTCTCCTTATCAACAGACAGAGAAGAGAAGTGGCTTACCAACTTCTTGTCCAGACCCCTGATCATTCCATTCAGGAGAAAGATGCTGCAGAAGAACTTAGAAGGAAGGGAAACCAGAATCCCAAAGACAACAATAACTTTTAAGATCATTTGTGTTGGTGATATGTAATTGCTATAGTTCTTCCTTGCATATCCTAAATTATAAGTATGCTTTTTGAATTAGTATCTGTGTAACACTGGAAAGGAGTGGGTATGTAATTGAGAAAAATAATGCTCCTTCCTAACATACAATAAAAGTTCAGTTGTCTGTGCTTGAATGGGCTCAATACTGAGACTGGAGTCTCAATAAAATACAATTCTGCATATGTACAGAATTTTAAATTAGGCAAGTCCACTTAGATCCTGTTCAAAGGAATTGAAACTAATTGTTAGTCATTTACCTACAGTTCTTCAATCTAGACTGTGGAAACCATGTCATAGTGTTGACCTATTCAATGAATATTTTTGTAGAGTGGGGCTACGAAAGCATTTAAATTTTGTGGTTATTTTCAACTCATGTCTAATAATTTAGGAATAAGACCAAAAGGTAAGGTCCATGATTTGACCATGGTGAAACAAAAATGAGAGTTATCAACTTGTATGTATTAAAGATTGCATCACTTGAAGGCAAATTTTAAAACCTAAGTGATTCATGAAGGATGTAATTGATAAGAGACATAATAGTGTTCCAGGTACTCTTAAGTGAGTCTTTGGCTTTGTTTTAAATCCCTACTTTCTCATATCTAAATCCTTACATATTTCCAAGAGCGGTATTTAGAAAGTGCCATCATCAAACATAACCATTATTTACCAATTGTCTTTACAGGACTACTGTTTTAGCCCCAGTAGAGGGACGACAGCATGGCAGTTAAAAGAGTTTTAGTTGGGGAGTCAAAAGCTCTTCCTAATCCTAATTTTGCTAATAGACTAATTGTTTTAACCTTGGAATAGTTACTTCAATTCACTGTGCATCAATTTATTCATCTGCACAATGAGAAATGAGAAAAAAATGTTGTGGTCAAAAGGGCACTGGATTTAGAATGAGAAAATCAGTCCATCAGCAAGCATTTATTAAGCACCTACTGTGTGCCAGGCTCTGTGCTAGGTGCTGAAGATAGAAAGACAAAGAATGGAGAAGTTACTATTCTTAAGGAGCTTATGGTCTATGGAAGGAGAAATATATATATACATATATATATATGTATATATATATACATATATATATGTGTGTGTGTGTGCCATATATATGTTTATATATATAATTTTATACATGTGTGTGTGCTTGCACACATATATGCACACACAAAAATACTAGATAAGCACATATATAATGTCTGTATATAATTTTTATACATGTGTATACTTGCACACATATATGTATATAAAAAAACTAGATAAGCACTAGATAAGCATAGAGATGGAGGAATTAACATTTACTTCCATCAGAAAAGACTCAGGGAAAATTTAGGTTCTAATTCTAACTTCACTGCTTACTACTTGTGTGATATTGGGCAAAGTAGTGGCTCTCTGGGACTCAGTTTCCTCATTGGCAAAACAAATGGGTTTCATGGGGACCATTAAAAATCTCTTACTACTCTATATTTTCGTAGAATTCCATTCACTTCACTGGTCTATGATCTTAAGGAAGTTTAGATGATGTCTTACTTAGTTACTTTCAGGTTTATTTTTTTATGATCCCTTATTATGACAATGAAACCTATCAGATAGGATGACTATTTACTGCAGAAGTTCTTGGAATGTTTTGGGGTTTTTTTTAAATTTCTAATTGGAAATTCTTCCCAGGAAAACAATATAAAACCAAACAAAGAAATAATGAATAATTAGAAATTGATAGACATTCTATTTTACATGGTTTGGTTATTTCCCTTGGAAAAAAATTACATTAATGAGCTTCTAACTTTATCCTATGTGATCCATTGAGACACTCTGTTTCTCAGTTCAGCAATGCTGAATCACAAATGTTTCATTCCCACCGTTAGCTAAGCTCCACTTTATTGACTGGACAGCTGCCCAGACACCTCTGTAAAATCTGTCAACATTCCCTGGAAACAAGCCTGAAGACAGGTGTGTGCTTCAGAAATACTGTGACACAGTTGGCACTAATTTGGCTCTGTTTTAACATTCCAAACAAAATCAATTATGATAGGAAGAGTTGCATTCCTGCTCTTTTCTTCCTAAGATGGAACGAAGGTACATTATGTGTAGAAACTTATGCTCCTCACTTACATGCCTTAATTTCTACCCCCTCATGGAGGCAAAGCTAATTTTAACTCTTGACATCAAAATAAGTTCAGAGCCAAACTTGAGTATTTTTTTTCATTTCTCCATCACACATTTTTAATTCTGAATGCAATTTAAAAGTTTTATTCTGAATTTGAAATTTGCCAAGTCTGTGGCTGAGTTTCAGATACCCGCTTCTTTCTTGGCAGCAAATGCATTGGAAGGCAGAAGTCTGTCTGCTAGAAATATTTCCAAGCTTAAGAGTGTCCAAAAGACAAGGTGACATATGGTGAAATAAAAGGGATTTCTCATGTGCAATAATACATTTTCATTTCCAAAACATAAAAATAAATAATTTTTTTTTCAGATTTATAGAAGAAATAATCAGAACTCAGTCCAACTATCATAGAAATTTGAAAGTTAAAGCAGTAAGCTGTTCATGTCTATCACCTTCTGCAAGTTTGGTTCTGCAGTGGATGGTTCAGTTTCCAGAATTGTCCCTAACTTACCACATTACCTTTTTTGCCTTTGAGAAAATAAATGTAGTGCACATCATTAACATGCTAAGGTCTATTTGAAGAGTCTAATAATTTCTTAGTAGACTCAAAGAGCCATTTTCCTGAGAGGCTTCTCTTACCCTTGAACTGTTAATGTTAAGTATCATGGGAAGTAAGTGTGAAGGATCTCCTAATCATAGATTTAGACCAAAGTGATCATGGAACAAAGCTAGTATAGTTACCTCATTTTATGCATAGGGAAACTGACACCCAGAGATGCCAAGTGATTTCCCCTACATCATAAAGGCAGCAATGGTTTTGAACACAGGTCCTTTAAAACCAATCCCAATGTTCTTTCTACCACATTATGCTACCAGTTTGGTGTAGTGAGTCAAGATGTGTGCCATAAGACAGAAAGGACTGATTAGGGCCTTCTTTTGACTTTGATCACCCTAATTCCCAAACTGTTCAGTTGTTAGACAAGCAGACTAACACTTCCATGCCCCTGTGTTGGTTTTGTTCTCCTGGAGTCAGAAAGATTTGAATTTAAAAATAGCCCCACTTACTGTATAACCTTTAACAAGACATTTAACCTTGGTTTGTCTTAATTTCCTCAAGTGTAAAATGGAGATAATAATACCTCTCTTCTCAGGGTTATTGTAAGAATCAAATGAGAAAATAGTTGTAAAGTACTTAGTGCCAGGAATTTAGTAGGTGCCAAATAAATACTTTTATTGTTCCTGCTGCCAGTGCTGATGGTGCTGGTGTTGGTGCTGCTACTACTACTGCCACTAACTGGCTTCTCCAGTAACCACTAACATGATTTAGAGTAAAACACCTATAATATTATAGTCTGTAGGTTAGGCAACCCCAGAGTAACATCATCAGAAGTTCTTAGCATTTTTCTATCTAAGTTGAAAAGGGCAAACTTTGTAATTTCCCAAGAAGTTCAAGGAAATTTATTTTAAAATAGGCAAACAAATATATTTACAATGAAAAATGAATAGATTAGAAATAGCCTAATGCATAAAACCACATTTACTTGGGAAATGTTTATTTATATAAGATAAATTTATATGTATTATGTAAGAATATTGCTTTTCCTATCAAAATAGGGACATGAAATATGTCACTTTTAAGATGAGTTTCTTATCAAAGACATGAGTTTTGCTAATGTTTTTTTCCTAATACCAGCTTATGTCCTTCACTGGTCACAGACCCCTAAAATAATATAACTTACCTATTACAAATGCTCACTCTCCTATTTCTCCATTTTATTCAATTCTCTACAAGAGAAATAATAATGTATTAGAGTAGACAAGTCCTGGAATATAATTCTTGGCCTTTCTAGCATATTATGGCATATTAATTATTTAATTTCTCTGTACTTCAAATTCCCCATTTGCAAAAATCTGTCAATAGGAATTTTATAAGATAAAAGAATATAGCCAAAAACCTCGAGCTTGCCAGTACTAAGTGTCAGGCTAGGGTACCTGTTCATGGGATCATAATTATTTTAGCGTTTGGTGTGCAGTATGTGTGAGAAAATTGCACTTGTAAGAACACCCTGATATCGAATCACCATTTCTCTGGGATTCATTATAAGAGCATTTTACTGAACTCACATCTGAGATCACAGTTTGGCCAATGAACTTGAAACAGAAAAAATCAAATCCATAATGGTCTGTGTAATATAAAAGAGAATCACCAAAATACTGGACATTTGAAGCCTTGCAAGTGTAATTTGTTGAACTTCATATACCCTCTTTATAGGGATTTCTTGAAAAAATGCTTTTTTCTTTTAAACTTTCATAAGTAACATACAGGACAGACAAATAATGTTTTATCCAATTCTGTATTAAATTCTGCGTTAACATTGGCCTTCTCCTCAAAGTCTTCCCTTAGTACCCTAAAACTAACTCCCAAAGAGATTGAAATACTTCAAAATCAATCTAACAGAAATATTTTTTTTTTCTTGAGCATCAAAATTGCAAAACCATTCCCCATCATAAGAATTTCAGGTGTTCAGTAACCCCCAAAGTTTCTCATTTCTCACCAAGGTCAACTTTGTCGTGTTTGCATTTGGCCAATCAACTGATATATAAACAAAGGTCAAGATTATACAGGAATGACTTTGGACACTTCTGCTAAGCACATCTGTTAAATATTAAAGTAAAGGCTTGGAAAAATGTACCTGCTACAAAAAGGAGTGCAAAAATGTTTTAAATATATTATTTACATGAAACCAGTCTTATTGTAGATTATTTTCTTCAGATTATTACTTTGAAGAAGAAGAGCAAAAAACCTAACATCATAATTTTTGACTCTGTAGGGACCTTCAGCTTTTTCTATGAAAGATATTCATTCCCTGTAAGAATATGAAGTACACATGCATGGTGAGGAGGCTGTGGGTGTGATGGTTCATTGTTCCCCATTTAATGGCCCAGACTGGAGAGTCCTATATTAAAAATTAGTCCTGCACAGGAATTATCATAGGATCATAAGGTCATAGAGCAAGATTTAGAAGAGATCATCCCCTACTTCCTAGTGTGTTATACCTAGGTCCTGATAGATTAATATTTGTGAAGTCATCAAAGTTTATCTTTTGGGCGTGGTCTCTTCTTTTTCAGTATTGACCTGCTCAGATTACCCTTACCTCTAAAACATTTATTATTTTAACCCAGGCCTATATTCTCTTAATTTGCATTGGATCTTTATCTACTCTCATCAAAACTTACCTCTCTTGATGTCTTGTTTTCTCAGAGCCCAAGTAGCTATGGTTTAATGTTAACCTCTATCATATATCAATTCCTTGAAGCAAAGTGGTAGAAAATTGGGCATTTTATTTTTGGGGGGAGGCAGCAAGCTAGTCTCACAGTACCTCTTCAAACATAGGTTCATAAAATGTTAAAACTGAAAGAGACTTTGAAAGTTTTCTAGTCAAGTTCTTTTATTTTGTACATGTAGAACATAATAACAAAGATATTGCAGTTGGAATAAATAACCTGGGTTCAAATATTATCTTTTGTATTTACTATCTATGTGCTTTGCATAAATTACTTTACCTCATTCAATCTCAGTCTGAACTGTAAAATGTAGGTAGAAAAGTATGGGAATGCACACATATGTAGAAATATATATTATTCATAATGTAATATACAGTATATAACAAATATGTACATACACTTGTGTATATATTATATGCAATATTTGTTTTATATGTGTGTATATATGTAGGTTTGTGTACACATATGCATGTATGTGTGTATGTATGTATTGTTTAGTCATGTCTGACTTTGAATCCACTTGTGGTTTTCTTGTCAGACATACTGGAATGGTTTACCATTCCCTTCTCCAGTCCATTTTACAGATGAGGAAGCTGATGCAAGTAGGGTTAAGTGATTTGCCTAGGGTCACACTGCTAGTAAATGTCTGAGTCGCTTTCCTGACTCCAATAGGAAGGCCAGGAACTTGATCCACTGAGCCATCTAGAGGCCCATATATTGATGTTTATGCTTGATTTTTAATATATGTACATGTACATATACATATATACACACACGGACACAAAAATATGTATGTGTGCATATATTCAAGTATTTTATAGATATTAAAATGCTAGAGAAGTGTTATCTCATATTAGTATTAGTAGAGTACATGCTTAACTCTGGAATCAGAGTCAAAATCTCTGTTCAATCTCCAGTTCTGTCATTCTGTTTGTGAGACTTTCTTCAATTCACTTAAATTCTCTTGAACTTAATTTCCTCTTCTGTAATATAAGGGTTTGAATAGAATACCTCTGAGCTTTCTCTGACTTTCAACCCTTTAACCAGGATCTATTATGATCGCTAAAACTTATGGTTCCTGTTCTATATCTTATGGTTATAAACTGAAGTTCAGAGTGTTTAAACATATTGCATGAGGTCACACATAGTTAATAAGTGGCAGAGGCAGGAATTGTCCTTAGAGCTCTAAAATACCAGTGCTGTGGTCATACCACTGTGCCATGCTATCTTTACCTTACTACTTCTCCATTAGGAGAGATGTTACCAAAGAACATCTTGAGGCATGCCCTTTAGCAACATATGTGAATATTTAGTATCATGTGAAGGATTGGGGAAGGTGGTGGGGAGCAACCAAAAACCAACATAAATATTAGTCTTTTCTCCTTCCCCCACCTTGTCACTTTATAATCCCATGTCATATGGCAGGTCACAATTTTATATTTAACAATTGCCAGTGGATCTTAATCATATGTGCATCCCAAGTGTCTTCCATAATTCCTTGCACATAATAAGTACTTTAAATCTTTGTTCCATTGCATTAACTTATACAAACTAAGATGAGGCTTACAAGTGTGGGATTCTCCCTCCTGTAACTGTAAAATTGAAGAAAGAGCACTAGATTTGGAATGAAGAATGACCTGAGTTAGAATGTTGCTTCTTGTGTTTCTCTTTTTGTAAAATTGGACAAGGCACTTTGCCTCTGAGATTTAATTTTCTTATATGCAGAATGGTGATATTAACACTTCTAATATCTACTGTGTAATATATCAGTTAGTCAACAAGTACATGTAAAAGGGCTGTTAACTTATAGGCATTGTGCTAGGAATTAGAAAAAAATGTCCTAAAGTTACTAATGATCTATCAAAAGACAACATGAAAAAATATATATATCCACATATAATATATATCTCTATTACTTTATGTACAAGCATATAAAATCAATATAAGATATTTTGAGGAAGGGGGAACATTCAAGATAGAGAGATAAGAAAATGTTTCAAAGTTGAGACCATTTTATAGAAGGCTGTAAAGCAAACAGAGGAGTTCAAGAATATCTTGGATAGACAGCAATCATACCAAATCAGCAGGACCCAAAATTGAATAGGATAAAAATAATGGTATGCATTTTCTTTGGTAAATTGAATAGGTCTTTATAATAATAGTTTAATATTTTGCTGTTATATTACTTAGATTTCTCTCTGTATCCCCCTTTTTCTATTCCAGAGTCCTGATATATCTATGTTTATAACTTTATTTAGAAGGTAGCTAGGTGGTTCAGTAGATAGAATGCTGGGCCAGGTGTAAAAAAGACCTGAATTCTAATCTGGCCTCAGATACTAAATGTCTGACCCTGGTGAAGTCACTTAACTTCTGTTTTCTTCAATCTATTAGAGAAAGAAATGGCAAAATGTTGTTATCTTTTCCAAGAAAAAAACCCCATAGACAATATGGCCTAAAGGGTCATAGAGAATTGGACATGACTGAACACCAACAAATTATCTATCTATCTATCTACCTATCTATCTATCTATCTATCTATCTATCTATCTATCTATCTATCTATCTATCTATCCATCTATCTATCTATCTATCATCTCTCTATGTGTATACACACAAACATAGGTGTAAGTAGGTATGTTTTGCTTATTTTAGATATGCACATATGTGTACATATATGCATATATAAATCAATCTGCAAAACAAATCGAAAAAGAAAAAAATGTGGCATTATACATAATTTCCAACATATTTGAACTAACTCTGAAATATAGTTTCTTCTCATATCTTTCTCTATTGGACCTAAGCTTATTCTTTAAACTGTTGGAGAATCCAGCTTCAATTTTTTCTGGTTAGAGTCATTTGTGTTGAAATTTTTCTGGTTTAGTTAACTTCAATTTATATTAATTCATTAAAGTCTTTCCATTCTTCCTTATATTCACCATGTTTGTATTTATTTTAACAGTCTAGCCATATCCCATTGAATTCACATGCCACAATTTATTTATCCATTCCACAATTGATGGGCATGCACATTGTTTCCAGTATGTGTGTGTGTGTGTGTGTGTGTGTACACACACACACATATTTGCAGGGGGAAGGCAGGGCAATTGGGGTTAAGTGACTTGCTCAAGGTCACATGGCTAGTAAGTGTTAAGTGTCTGAGGCTTAATTTGAACTCAGGTCCTCCTGACTCCAGGGCTGATGCTCTATTCACTGCACCACCTAGCCGCACCATCCAGTATACGTATTTGTATGTACATAGAGCCTTTCTTCTTTGTCAGTAAAATTGTTCAAATAAATACCTAGAAGTGAAATCTCTGGGTCAAAATAAATAGGTATTTTATTTGTTTTGTTTATATAACCCCTAATTGTTTTCTATAACAGTGATACTAATTCATAGCTCTACCAATTATATATGCCTATCTTTCCACATTCCCTGCAACAATGACTATAACCATATTTTTGGTCATTTTTGTTAGTTTTCTAGGTGTAAGGCAAAATGACAAGAATATTTTCATTTTCTCTTATTACTCACTTTGACCATTATTTATTATGATTATTAGCAATTTATAATTCTACTTTTAATAATGATTCCTTTTTACACTATAAATGTTTTTTTTTTACCTGGGGAAGTTATTAGTTATGTAATAATGTATTAGTTATATTTCTTGGTTATCAAGTTATCAATTCCTTAAGAGATATTTAATTAAAATATTTTTCTGTATCTACTCTCATTATTCTAGACATTACTTTTATTGTGCAAAAATTTTCAATTTCATGTAATCAAAATATATTTTTCTTTTGAAAATTTCTTTATCCTTTGTTTAGTTAAGAATTCATCTGTTACCTATAGCTAAAAAGTTTTATGATCTGCTTTTTAAAAATAATGGTATGATACTTATTACTTAATTTCTATATCCATTTTGAATTTATTATGAACTTTGTGTAATATGTGAACATAGACCTAATTTCTTATAGACTAGTTTTATATATATACATATTTATATATATTTATAATAATTATATATTATATTTATATATAATAGCAATATATTATATTGCTAGTTTTCTTAGAAGTTTTTAGAAAAAAAGTTCTTTCATGGTTAGTTTATGTTTTCAAGTTTATAAGCAAGTTGGTCATTTGGTTCCTTTGTTTTTGATTGTCCCTTGTCTAGTGTGATCTATTTCTCCATTTTAAAATCAGAAGAAAATAATTTTTGATGATTTCTGCTTTACAATATAATTCAAGTTTGGGAGTTACTATTCCTCCAACATTCGTAGCTTTCTTTTTCTTAACATTTTAGATCTTTCTCTGAATGAAGTTATTTTAGCTAGGACTGTAAAGTATTTCTTAGGTAATTTGATTACTATAGCATCAAATCTGAAAATTAATTTCAGTAACATGTTCATATTTATTAAATTAACATGGTCCAGACATGAGCATTATATATTCCTCCAGTTATTAATGTTTTTTTAATTCTTTAAGGAGTAGTTTGTGATTTGTAATACATATAGATATTTAGTGCACTTTAGGAAATTTATTCCAAAGTTTCTCAGTCATTTTGTAGTTATTTTATAATAGATTTCATCTCACTTCTCAAATTTTGTCCTGTATGTTTATTTTGTAGCTTGTATCTTTGTTGAAGTTATTAATTTTCTCTATTAATTTCTTTGCTTTTTTTTTTTTACTAATTCTTTCCTCTTTCTGATTATTCTAACTTTCATTTTGTGATTCATAATTTATATTTTTATTCATTCCTTTTTCAATTTTTTATGTTCCAATATAATTTTTGAAGTACCAAATTTAAACTTCATCTTATAAACAATTTATTTTATTGACTTTGTAGATCTTATTCCATTTCCCTTTTTTATTCTATTGTGTCTCACTCTTAGAAATATCTATTCATTAGGAAAGTGATGAGGATAGGATCATTACATAAATGGCACAAAATTCCAGAGTCTTAAATTATGTGGTCTACTTCTCCTTGACCTTCCCCTGAGTATATGTCTTGTTAAATGTCATGCAATTTCCTCTCTGCAGTCATATCATCCCACCATTTTGGATCTAGTTGCCCTGAACAGCTCTCATGTCTCTAATTCTGAGGTAGGATTTTGTCCTTGGAGGTACAACATTCTCTCAAAGTAGTCTCTCTGAGAAATGGTCTGGAGTATGCTAGTAAATATTTAACAAGTCACTCTCTGGCCAGAAGAAAAGAATGTACTTGTGACATACTTTTATTATCTTTCAAATTGCTTTTAAAGCATTGTCAGTTCACTGATTCTCTCTTTTCCTATTTTGTTAATGCATGTCTGTGGAGATATGATCTTTTCCCTGGATGAATATTATAGCTGTATACCAGAAATATAGGTATGTCATTTCTTTATTATAATATTCTTTCACATAATTTTAGTTTTTTCTCTGATTAATTCTTTGAGTCATTCATTAAAATGTTTCCATTTAGGTCTGTCCTTTATTTGTGGTCCTGAGCCAATGATTATTTTTATTTTATTTATGGTCTGTAATGAATGCATTTACTATTTCTATCTTTTTTTTACATGTGTTTGCAATATCTCTGTGCTCTAATACATGGTGAATTTTTGTAAAGGTTCCACGAGATGATGAGAAATGAATATATTCTTTTGCAGTCCGAATAAGAAGATTCCACAAGATCTTTAAATTTAGTTTCTCTAGCAATTTGTTCAGTTCTAAGTTTTCCCTTTGGCTATTTTTCCTGTTGAACTTATATGAATCTGAAAAAGGGTCATTGAAATCTCTTATCATTTTTCTTTTATTGTATATTTTCTTATGGCTCATTAATATTTCTTTTATTAATTTTGATGCTAAAGTAATGAATCTATAAAATTAATCCTGATATTGGTTTATTGTCTCTGGTTCCTTTCAGCACAATGTATTTCCATTGTTTTACTCACTTTTATATTTGAATGTATCACTTTGCTTTGTTGAGTGGTTGTTATCCTTTCTTCTTGAAGAGGACCAAAATGACATCACTATGTTAGAGTCAAGTTTCAATGTGACTGACTGTAGCTGATCAGATCAATATGAGTTCTTAATACTCTACTACAGGTTGGGCACAAATAGTCCATATGAACATTTGGGGTGGATCCCCTAAATTTGTATATCTCGTGTTTCCTTTGAGCTGAATCAATTCTCCTTTGGTTATAGAACACAACACATTCTCTGATGTGGGCATGCCATGCTAAGCAGTTCTGTGCCAGTATCTCCCATGTCCCAATTGCAAAGTTTTTAAAAAGATCTTGAGAATGTCCTTGTATCACTTCTCCTGACCATCTGTGAACTTTCGCCCTCTGTGAGTTCTCCATAAATTAGTAATTTTGGCAAGCGTGCATTGTGCATTTGAACAACATGGCCAGCCCTCAGAGCTGCACTCTCTGAAGCAGAATTTGAAAGCTTCACAGTTTAGTTTGAGTAAGGACCTCAGTTTCTGGTACCTTATCCTGCCAAGTGATCTTCAGAATCTTCCTAAGACTGCTCAAATGGAAGCGATTCAGCTTCCTGACATGGTACTGGTTGACTGTCCAGGTTTCACAAGCATACATGAGTCAGGTCAGCACAATGGCTCTGTAGACCTTCAGTTTGGTAGTCTGTCTAATACCTATTCTCTCCCATGCTTTCAAAAAAAAGTATACAAGACTTTTTTGGATAGCATGATTGTAACTCCTCCCTTCTGGGATTTGCTAATCTGTTTAACCCTATCCATTCAGTTTTATTTTGTGTATGTTTGTTATTTAAATAAGTTTCTCATAAGCAACATATTATGGGATTTTATTTTTTAAATTTATTTATTTACCTTTAGTTTACAACATTCAAGTTCTCAATCCCTTGAGTACAAATTTTCTCCCCCTCCCTCTTCTCCTCCTCCCTTCCCCCATGGCAGCATGCAATCTGATATAGGTTCTACAAAAACCTTCACATTAAACATTAGTCAAGTTGTAAGGAAGAATTATAAACAATGGCATGAACAATGATAAAGAAGGAACAAAACAAAACAAAACAAAACAAAAAAGAGAGCAAGCAGTTTGCTTCAATCTGCTTTCTGAGTTTGTAGTTTTTTCTCTGGATGTAGATAGCCCTCTCCATCATTAGTCCTTTGGAGTTGTTTTATAACCTTTGCATTGCTGAGAGGAATCCAGTCTGTAAAAGTTAGTCATCACACAGATATGATGGTGTTTTTTTTGCTTATCCAAATTGCCACTCTTTTTGTTTTCTCTTCTTTTTTGGGGGGGGTTGTTTAATCCATTCACATTTAAAGTTATGAGTTAAGCCTCAGTTTAACTAATGCTAGGTTTATTCAGTTAGGTTATCCTAATCTATTTTAAGGTGACCCTATTCCCACTGGCTCTCTTCACTCACTCCTGAACCTCCCTCCCATTTGTTACCCATTTGTCTTTGGAGTTTTGCTGAATAGTTCCTTTCTCTTTCCTGATTATATCTGGTATTTACTTCTTCCCCTCTTTTTGTTTTCCTCTCAAATGGACTCCCTTTTCCTGTCCTCTGCTTCAATTTGTTCTGTTCATTATTTATTTGTGTTTCTGTACCTCTTTCCAGAAAGAAAGAGGCTCTCTCTCTCTCTCTCTCTCTCTCTCTCTCTCTCTCTCTCTCTCTCTCTCTCTCTCTCTCTCTCTCTCTCTCTCTCTTTCTCTCCACTATTCATCCTCCCTTTCTGTCTGTTCTTATTTTTCTGGCATTCTTCATAGAATCCAAGCTTTTGAGGTACCCATTCTGGGATCTCCCCTCTAAGCAGTTTTAGTGACTGTCTTCTTAAGCTTGCTTCCAGACCATTATTTTTCCATTGTGCCTCATTCCACAAAAGTACCAATTCCTATAGATGATGGAGAGGAAGCTTACTCAAGGCAGAACTGCACACACATCCCAACAATGTTCCCATTTTTGTAACCCACCTACTTTATATCTTCCCCTTGGTCACCTTCCTTCCCCATTTGGCCCAAAATATCTTCCCTGAGTCCATTGCTTCCCACTTCCCCTATCACCAGTTGCATCTAGGAGCTCCAACTCCTCCCACTCCTGAGGTAGGATGAGTGGTCTTTTGGGGCACCAGATCCCCTAAGACAATAGCCAACTCAAGATCCTCATATAATTTCATAGAACATCTCTCCCCATTCCCAAAACAAGGTCTCTCATTCCCTACCCCTTTAACCTCTCCTCATTCTTCTCCATCACTTCCTTCCAGTAATTTATTTTCCTGAGAGACCACTGATGTCATTTTCCCCCATGGCTGGCCCATCTTGAGCAAAGTACGTCACTCATTCACCTCTGTACTCCTCCCCTTTCCTCTTGCATTCACCCTCTCATTTTACTAGCAGAGAGACAGTATGGAGTGATTCATAGTAGCTTCCCTGACATGTTGCTCTAGACCAGTGGTGTGAAGCTTAAATAATAAAGGTGCCACTAACCAGTAATAATCCTTGTGCCCCCATATTGATTTAGAAAAAAAAACATATAAACATCATCTCAGCTCTATTATATTTTCATTTATTTTCTCAAATATTCCCCAATTACATTTTAATCTGATTTGACTGAATTTGGGACTGCTGTTGGTGCAATAGTATTTGACACCCTCTTCTGTAGACAACTCTCTAGTAAGTTGGAGAGAAATTATTGGGGAGCATTGTTTGAGAAAATTTCCTTACATAATAATTTCCTATGTTAAAGAAATAACAGGTCCAGTCCCTATCTCTTACTAGTTAAATTAGGATCCTGTTGGTTATAATATAGGTCCTTTAGGCAATTGGAAAAAAAAGTCCTAATAATTTTCAGACTGTAATATTAGGAAGTTTTTCCTTAGTCTATCAATTGTTACAATTAAGTGGCTAAATGGCTAGAGTTCTGGGTCTGGAGTCAGGATTCCTCTAAGATACTTACTATTTGTGTGACCTCTGAATAAGTCACTAGATCTCTGCCTCAATTTCCTTATCTATAAAATGATGACAATAATAAAACCTACCTCTCAAAGTTGTTGTAAAGCTAAATGAGATAATATGTGTAAAGTGGTTTGTGAACTTTATTGTTGTTATTATTTTTAAAGACATTCAAGTAAGATTATCAGCTCTTTGGATGTAATCACTATTATCCTCAAAGGGACTGCATTAAATAATCTCTAAAGTCCTTTTAGTCGTGTATCTGTTATCCTATGATCTACCAAATGCAAACCATTAGTTCAATTGGTCATGGGTCAGAAAGCAGATGAACAACAGGAATCCATCCCTAGTACTTCAACAAGAACTCGCCCATTCCACTCTCCTATGACCCATTACTAATGAATCAGAAAAACATACACACATTTGTATCCCCAAAATACTCTCTTTTCACTTTGTGTAATTTGCCTTTATAAAAAGCTTTAGTTTTTGACTTACAAGGTTCAATAAAATAATGATCTTCCCATTGTTTGAAACACATGTAAAATCAAGCTCATGAGCTTGCATGGAACAAAGCAAATGTATACATGACAGTTAATGAAAAGGTTTCCAACTGATTCTCAGGATGAATTTTCATGTCCTTCAAAACCGGAATCACTTTGGCATAGTAAATATACAGCTGGGGTCATATCCAGGAAGTCTGGGGTTCAAATCCAGCTTTGGATACATACTGGCAATGTGACCTTCGGCAAGGAGCTTAAGAAACTGGGAAGTTCTCTGTTTCAGAAAACACAAATCCCATCTCTGTCCTCTATCAAACTTGCAAGAATTTAACTCACAATATGTAGTACACATTGTTTTCAAATCAGCTAGCCCCTGCATGTATGTGATAATGGCATTTCCCTTTCTCTCTAGATGTGCTGATAGGCTAATAATTTAGATTCTCTGGCTTTAGTTCATTATTCAACAAAATAAAGATAATAATACTATGCCTACATAGTTGAATATATCTATCAATTGTTTCAATTTGGAAATGAAATTGAAATTATATTATTAAAGCATTTTAAATTCCTGTAACTTTTGAGCCAGATATCCCACAGCTAAACTTACGTCCTAAAGAGGTCAGTGACAAAGAGAATGGTCACACATTCATTAAAATTTTTGTAGCATCTCTTTTTGAAGTATCAAAGTACTAGAAACAATGACTATGCCCACTAAGTGTGCAATGAAATTGTGGTCCATAACCATAATGAAATGTTATTATGATGTAAGGTATTATGAATAAAACTGAAGGATTCAGAGAAACATGGATAAACTTAGATGAAGTGATGCAAAGAAAGACCAGGAAAACTTTTATATTCCAGTAATAAAATAATGTAAATGATAGGAATAAATATAACCAAAATTGAATGCTATGTAAATATAATGATTACATTTGTGCCATAAGAACAGATGAGGAAATGAATCTCCTTCTCATCTTAGTAGAAGGGACTATGGATTTGGAGAATTCTATGTACTATCAAGTTGATGTGTCCATTAGTTTGCAGAACTTTTTTTCTCTTTTTATCTTTTATTACTAGGAATGACTCTCTGGGTACTGGTATAAGGCAAGGATTAATTTGGAAATGCAGATGATGTCAAAAGAAAATATATCAATCAAAATACTAAAAAGGAAAATATACTTGGGATATCATCTATACCTCAAGTTGTCAGAAAGGCCATTATAAATTAACAGACTTCATACCAAATTTCAATGGATTTCATAAGGAAAGATTTTCTAAGGATGATATATGATCTAATTAATTGTTTCAAAGAAATACAAGTTAGACCTGAATCTAAATCTAAAACCCTGAAGTGAGGATTTAATTAATTTCATTCAATTTCTTAGTTTATAAACTAGTGAAGTCCTTTAACTTTTTGTCAGCATTACACTTTATGCAATAGACCTCTTAAATTTTTTCCTCTCTTCATCAGCTCCCATTTTCATTAAAATATCTGTGTCTAACATTTGAAATTCCAATCATTGATAAAAATGTATTTGTTTTCTACATTGAAACACCTATCACACTTACATTATTGGCACATAACTCCATATCAGGCTGACTGAAATTTAGTAAAGGAAATTCTTATTCTTTGTCTAAAATGATATCTTCAATCAGAAATTCATATCTCTTTGTCGGAAGTTAATGAAGTGAAAGTCATCAGTGCAGTTTCTATGAGTGTCAGTGACCTTTCCTCTGACAGGGAATGTAATAGTAACCAGCTACTTCACTCATGTAAGAGCTTATTCACAAAAAATCAGATAGGAAGGCATGTGATGGAGCAGCACAAAGTCATCAGGAGTACTTGAAAACACCTTTTTCTTTTTTACTTCAGATCTATGACTTCATTGGTATTGGGAACTGACACTTTTGAAACTTTTTTTATTAATTCAAGAAAGATCTATGACTTATGGTCTTAGAAAATTCCCTGGAGTGCTGATTTCTTCATAGGAGGACATAAAGACAAAATAAAGCAAAGGCAAGTCTTGAACATGAAGCTTCTTGATTCCATTGCCTTAATTGTTATGTGATATTGTCTGAGAACATGATCTTTCAAATCCAGCATAACATGCATGGCAATGAATATATATGAAATGAAGTTTTTATGCAGGCTGCTCTTGATTTAAAGGCAATTTGTTCAAAAATAAAAAAAAGTGTAATAGTAGAACAGACTCAATGATCAAAACTGAAAAATAATCTCAATAACCAGTGTTTTATAAACATATTTATAAAATGACAGAATTGGGGAAGGACTCTGCATTTGACAAAAACTGGTATAAATAAGGGAAAGTATTTTGGGAGAAAAAAAGGTATAGACAAATATATTTTGCTATGTAATATTCCACAATCATTTCTGAACACAACCCAAATATAAATGGAGACATAAAGGTTTTTGCATTTGTTTTGTTTTGTTTAGGAGGAGAAAGGAAGAAGGTACCTTTCAGAAATATGCCAGAGAGCAAATTTATAATACAATAAGCATGAAGTACGATAAGAGATAAAATAAATGATTTTTTTTCTACATTAAAGTAAAAACCTTTTGCATTAACAAATGGAAATAGTGGGTTTATGGAGAGGGTCTAATTTTATGTGAAATGTGATAAATTTCATTATGGATATATTAAGCTTCAATCTCCAAATGAATGTCTACATAAAGATGTCTAATATCAGTTGGAAATATGGATCTGGAGATCTGGACAGTTCTTAAGGTAGGAGATAGTGAGGGGAGTGATCTCTAAAAGATGATAATTGAATAGAAGGACATATATGAGATAACAAAAATAATTAACCATTACAAACCAGATGCCACCATCAGGAGACCAAAATAACTCATAGATTTCCTCAGTCAACAATTGTTTTGTCTAGCAAAAAGTATAGCAGTCAAAGTGAAACACTGACTTAATCTATGATCTCAGTTTAAAAACTTCATAGATCATGATGGAAGATGAGATTCATTGCCCTTGGCAAATAGTATATGTATATGTATGCGTATGTGTATGTGTATGTGTGTATGTATATGTATGTGTGCATGCATGTGTAAATATATCTGTATCTGCATATATGCATATATATACATATATATATATATATATATATATGAGAGTGGTGCTTCTAAGCCATATTAACTGAGAATTAGTAAAGAAAACGGTTAACAGATATGAAATTTGATAGATCAGTTCATGTTTTTATAGTAACTAATTCCCATAAGTGATGATAGTAGAAATAGAACATTTGGATGCTGCTAGCTAAAGACAATAAGGAGGTGGAAAAAAAAAACCCAAAAATGAAATCCAAAAAAGTTCTTGAAACTAACAAAAAATTAAAGAAGTCTATTCTGGAGATAGTACAATTTTAAAATGATTCAGAGAATAATTTCCAAACATGGCAGATTTGGAGAAAACACAAGGGTTCATGGGAGGCATTTAAACAAAAAGTAATTGTGCAGATTTCAAAAGCAACCCACTTACATGATTACTTTCACACTTCCATTAATTTTTTATGAGAATGGTCTATATACAAAATCATACATATATTTGATAAAAAAATGCTGTGACAGAAAACAGCCATTTGATGATTTCCTACAGAACACCACATTTTTAGTCATCCATCTAATTGAAAGGTAGAAAGAATGTAAGTTCCCTCTCTGATAATACTTGGTTTTTCAAAAGCATTTAACTTGATAGAATATGCAATTTCAAAGACTCTTCTCAAATATGGTTTCTCCCATGCATATATAAATAATTACACAATTCCATGACAGATGCAACTAGGAGACAATTTGTTTACATCAGGCAAGGTACAAAGCAGAGAGATAAATGCCCAACTAATGGATTCACCAGTGTCATAGAAGCCATCATGTGCAGAATTTTTAAAAAAGGAAGATTTTCTGTTGATATCAAGATTCTCCAAATTGCCTTATTTATCAATGACTTTGTATTAATTATATGGAACCTTGAGACACTAAATAGCTTCCTTAGCAATTAAAAACAACAACAACAACAAACTATTGGTGTAGTCATGTACACTAGAAAACAAAGTATTTGAAAAATGAATATAAGGGAATATTATTGTGTTGTTCAGTTGTTTCCAGCACATCTGACTCTGTGACCCCATATGGGGTTTTCTTAGAAAATATAGTAAAGTGGTTTGTTATGTCCTCCTACAGTTCATTTTACAGATGAGGAACTGAGGCTAACAGGGTTAAGTGATTTGCTCTGTGTTACATAGCTAGAACAGATTTGAATGGAGGAAGATGAGTCTTTCTTTTGACTCAGCACTATATCGACCATGCCACCTCTTTGCCCCCCCAAAATGCTATCAATATTTATATAGTGCCTACTATATGCCAGGTACTATGTTAAGCACTTTAAAATTATCTCATTTCATACAACAGCCCTGGTAGGTAGGAGCTATAGTTATTCTAATTTATATAATAACTAATATAGTTATTCTAATGCTCAATAGAGCACAGGTCTGGTGCTCTATTGCTTATCTCTCTCTCTCTCTCTCTGTCTATTTGCCTGTCTCTGTCTCTATGTATACATATATTTACATATATGTATAAATATTCTGCTTTTTTGTGTTCATACATACATGACTAAGCAGATATAGATTTATATATGAATAATGCCTTAGGCTAAGATCTAAGTAGAAATAAGACTGGATTGCATTAGGGAAACTATGCAGTGTTTTTGATGATCCTCAATTGTTTTCTGCTGCAGAATTCTCATGAATGTCAGTACTGAGAAGCAGCTAGGTGGTGAAGTAAATAGGGCACTGAATTTTGGAATCAGGAAGATCTCAGTTCAAATCTATCCTCAGCTAATTTTTACTTGTGTGACCATGGGCAAGTTTTTTAACCTCTGCCTCAGTTTCCTCATATATACAATGGAAGTAATAGTAAGACCTACCTCTCAGGACTGACAGGAAAATTAAAGAAGATAATATTTGCATTTTGCAAAACTTAAAGTTCTATATGAGTGCTAACTCTTGTTATTATTACTATTTCAGGATTGATGGAGTACTACTACATGTGCATAATCAAAATTGGAGGTGTTACAAAAAGGCAATAGAGAAAAACATAAATTGGTTTAAGTAGGCTTCACATGATGGCTTCTCTGAAAGAAACTGAGTCAAAGATGTTCACCTAGGTATACATGTTCAGAAAAGTGGGCAGTCAGGTAAGTAGAATGTGAGACTATAGATTAGGTGTTTTTAAGCTTTTAGTGTGTCATAGAACTTTTAGCAGTCTGATGAAAAGGGTGAACCTCTTATAATATTTTTAAATAGGCAAAATAAAATACACAGAATTACAAAGGAAGTCTATTATACTGATATACAATGATCATAATATTAAGAAAAAAAAGGAAAACAAATTCATGGACCATAAGATTGAGAACCACGAAATAAAAGGATACACTAAATGTACTTTAATATTTCAGTGCATTGAATGGGTGCTTTACATAGGATTTCAAGCAATTGTAGCAGTCCAATCTTTTCACAGAATTGAAAGCCTACCTTTTTAACACTAATAATCTACTAGAACACACATAAATTTCATAATACATTTAAATTCTGAAGAACTAAATATGAATAACATTTAGAAGGTGATGGAAAGGCATAGCAGATATGAGAAAGCTGTGATAATACATAAGAAATAAGGGCTAAGGATCACAGGACCTTTGAATAAAATCAGCTACCACATAGCATTAATGGTAACTCAGTTGGTCACCAAAGAGATATGTGATCAACATCTCTCTCTCTCTCTCTCTCTCTCTCTCTCTCCAAAAAACATGGGATACTGAATTGACAACCTGTGTCCTCTACTGGTATTTAGTATCTGTGAGATGTCGAGAAAAAATGGGGATGGCTCTTAGCAGTTGACTGGACCTCCTATGATGAACTTGTGGGAGAACACAAATGAAAGTTACACAAGACAATAAGACATGAGTA
The DNA here is from genome assembly GCF_028583685.1 of Petaurus breviceps papuanus. Lineage (NCBI taxonomy): Eukaryota > Metazoa > Chordata > Mammalia > Diprotodontia > Petauridae > Petaurus > Petaurus breviceps. The sequence continues at coordinate 61,786,390 of NW_027187391.1, forward strand.
GATTGTGATCTTCCGTGATGGAAGGAGTAGCTATATCTATGAGATCACAGCCCATTTAAATAAAATGACTGCATATGATAGCATAGGAGGAGGTTTAAATCAGTGGATGCAAAAAAAAAGTTGGGATCATCTATATATTTCCATTGTATATGTCTATTTTTCATTTAAAAATGCACTAGAAAGCTTCATAAACAAACATCAATTTTAATGCAATACATTTTATTAAATTCCACTAAAAATTAAGGAAAGGAGAAACATGCAAAATGATATAACAAATCATAATATATTATCTATTCTATTTATTTGATTTTATATTGCACTTTTCCCATTAGTAGGAATTGTTCAGAGGGCCAGTCAAGATGGCAGCATAGAAGTAAGAAAGCTCCGTGAGCTCCCCCTGCATAAACACCTCAGACACCTATAAAACATACTCTAAACAAACTTTAGAGCAACAGGACCCATAAGGTGACAGAAATCAACAAATACCCCACTGAAATCAGCCCAGTAGGCCAGCAGAAAGGGTCCACTATAGTGTGCCAGGAGCAGAGCCCAGCCCCATGTGAGCCTGTACTTTTAGCCTCAGGGCTGCTGTGACCAGCTGCAGCAGGAGGGACTTCTGGAGAGTACATTACCAGCAGAAGAGGCAGTTTCCAGAATTATCAACCCATAAATGCCAAAAGTAAATTAAAAGGTTAGTATGGACTTTGGGAACAGGGGCATCCAGAGTGTGTTCTGGCCTTTGCCCCAAAGGGAGAAGTACCCGAGGTGCAGTTGTGTGGCTGCTTCAGAGCTCCTAGCCTGCAGATTGTAGGGAGACCAAGCGAGACATTCTGAGGCGTAATCACTCTTGCTTTAACCTGCTTAGATCTGGATCACTATCTTGGATGGAGTTCCTGGGGTGTGTGACCAGATGCCAGAGCCTGTGGAGGCTTCAGAGAGGGCATCCAACTAATAGCTCTGGCAGCTGTGAAAACCCCAGCAATTTGGGACAAAGCTCTCCTCTCTGGAAGCAGAGTTCTACTGTGGCAAAAAGCTCAAAAGTCAAGTAATTGAGTGGCAACATGAGCAAGTAAAGCAAGCACAGAAATCCAACTTTGGATTCCCTTTTTGGGGACAAAAAGGATCAAAGCATGGAATAGGAGGAAGACAGTGAAGTCAGAACTCCTGCACCAAAAGCTTCCAAAAAAATATGAATTGGTTACAGGCCATAGAGGAGCTTAAGAAGGATTGTGAAAACCAAATATGAGAAGTGGAGGAAAAATTGAGAAAAGAAATGAGAATGATGCAAGAATATGATGAAAAGAGAGTTAACAAACTGACTGAAAAAAGTAACACCTTAAAAAAAATAGATGAACTCAAATGGCAAAAGAGGCTCAAAAAGCCAACAAGAAGAATGCCTTAAAAAGCCTAATTTTCCAGATGGAAAAAGAATCTCAAAACCTCACTGAAGAGAATAATTCCTTCAGAATTAGTTTGGAGTAAATGTAAGCTAGCAACTTTATAAGAAGTAAAAATATTATTAAACAGATCCAAACAAATGAAAAAATAGAAGTCAATGTGATATATCTCATTGGAAAAACCACTGACCTGGCAAAAAGATCCAGGAGAGGTAATTAAAAATTATTGGACTACCTGAAAGCCATGATCAAAAAAAGAACCTAGAAACCATCCTTCAAGAAATTCTCAAGGAAAATTGCACTGATGTTTTAGAACCAGAGGGCAAAATAGAGGCTGAAAGAATTCACCAATCACCTCTTGAAAAAGATCCCAAAAAGAATGCTTCTAGGAATATTATATAGCCAGGTTCCAGGCTTCCCAGATGAAGGAAAAAATATTGCAAGTAGCCAAGAGGAAACAATCTAAATATTGTGGAAACACAATCAGGAAAATACATGACCCGGCAACTTCTAACTGAGGGATCAAAGGGCTTGGAATATGATATTCCGGAGGTCAAAGGAGCTGGGATTAAAACCAATAATCACCTACCCAGCATAACTGAGTATAATGTTTCAGGGGAAAATATGACCATTCAGTGGAACAGAGAATTTTTTATCATTTTTGATGAAAAAACCAGAGTTGAATTGAAAATTTGATGTTCAGATACCATGAGAAGGTAAATAGGGAAAAGAAATCATAATTGATTTCAAATTTCAAACCTATCAAAATTGAACTAATTACATTTTTACGTGGAAAAACAAAAATTGTAATTTATGAAACTTTTCTCAGTATGAGGATAGTTGAAGGGAATATAAATTAATATATATATGTTTATATGGGAGGGTATATGGGCATATGAATACATGTGTGACTCTGTGTATATATGTGTTTATGTATACATAGACAGAGGATACAGGAGCAATTGAATAGGAATGGATAATACTTAAAAGGTGAAATTGAGAGGTGAGAGGGGGATGTAATGAGAGAGACAGAATGGGGCAAATTATCTCACATTGAATAGGCAAGGGAAAACTTACAATGGAGGGGATGAACAGGAAGGAAAAAAGGAAAAAAAAACTTACTCTCATTGAATTTAACTTAGGGAAGGAATGACATATACCCTAGGGTATCTTGCCCTACAGGAGAGGAAGGGGAAAGGGGATGAGAGGGGGCGTAATGGAGGAGAGAGCAGGTTGTGGGGAGGGGAGGGTAGTTAGAAGCACACACTTTTGTATGTCAAAGTAGAGGATAGAACAAGTGGGAGGTGGGATAGGATGGAAGGAAATATAGTCAGTCTTTCACACTATATCCCCTATGGAAATGTTTTGCCTAGCTACACATGTACAATCTATATTCAATTGCTTATCTTCCCAGTAAGGGTGGGTGACGAGGGAGGAAGGGAAAAAATCTGGAATTCAAAGTTTTAAAATCAGATGTTTAAAAAATATATTATTATTATTATTATTATTATTATTATTATTTACATGAAACTGGGAAGTAAGATATACAGGCCCTGGGGGATGGAGATCCATCTTGCCCTACTGGAAAGTCAGAGGGGGGATGGGGGAGGGTATAGGAGACAGCAGGGGAAGGGGGTACACAATGAGATCACTGTTTTGGGGTAGTGGGTAGGGGAAAGATGGGGAAAAATGTGTAATTCAAAATCTTGTGGAAATGAATGATGTAAACTAAAAAAAATTAATTAAAAAAGAAAAAAAAGAATAGTTCAATACATATCCTATTTTGTGATTATCAAGAGAAAGTGGCAGAAGGACAGGTTTAAAAAAATTCATTAGATTAAAAAATCATCTTGTTCACCTAGAAATAATTTGACTAATTTACTAATAGGTTAACATTTGGGAGTGATAAAAATAATTAAGTTTTGAAGAGATGAGTTGAAAGTTCCATTATCTACCTGATAATGAGGGAAAGAAAAAGATGAACATTTTTAATCTAAATAAACCTTCAACCACAGTTGAACTCTATCTTTGAAATATAAAACAGACACCATATCCATTAAGTTGCAAGGGCTTGGCTAACATCCATGAGATACTGTAGGACTACAAGAATGTAATAGATATACATACACATATAGCAGGCATAAAGTGAATTTAAGTTCAAAGAAAGTACATTCTTATTTCATTTGTATCCATTGAAAGCAGTTTGGATTTTCTTTTTAAGTTAAAGTTGATAATGAAAGAAAAAAATAAATCAGAACTGTCCACCATGCTGAGAAAAAAAAATGTTGTTCCTAAATTCTAATCCCAACCAATCATTGTTGTTAGTTGACTTAATTTTATTCTCATCTATAAAAAGAAAATAGAAATGTTCTGACCTATATACCTTATTGGTTCTTCCATTCATATATTGCTAGTATTACATTATTATTATTCCTGCATTTTAGTGGTTGAGGAAATTCTATCCACTTAAGAATAGTACCTATTCTGCCACTTACAGTTTTAAAGAATTGTCTGTGACATGTTCAAAGTAACTTATTCAAAGTCAATAAGCATTTATTGAGCACCTCATATGTGCCAAAGAAAAATAAAAACAAACCAAATAAACATTTCCTTCTCTCAATGATCTTACACTCCAATGAGGGAGAAAATGTGCAAACAAATATGTATAATAACTATGTATATGTGTAATATATTCAGAACTAGTTAGAGAAAATAGTAGAGCAGAGTCACTAGCATTAAAGGGCATGGGGAAAGAATTCCTATAGAAGGTATAACTGGAACTTGAAGAGATTCGGGGAAATCAAGATAGATGAATAGGGAAAGAAGTCAGGACATTGGGCACCCAGTGAAAATGCAAAGAGTTGGTATATCTTGGACTAGGGAAAGCAAGAAAGTCAATGTTTTCACTAGATAAAGTAAATGTTGTCTAAGAAGGTATGAGAAGACTCAAAAGGTAAAATGAATCTTCTTCCCTTTGTCCTCTCTTCCTATCAGTCTGATTATTTATTCTTAGGAGAATACTTAGGAATGGAAAACTAGATATGAGTATTATCTGCATTGAATGGTAATTCAACCCACTGGAGCACATAAAATCACCAAGAAAAATAGTACATATAGAGAAAAAAGCTTAGGACAGCAGAGCTCTGGGAACCTCCCATCGATAGAATGACCTGGATGATGATCCAGCTGAGAAGGAATGGTCAGACTGGTGGCAGGAGAACCATGAGAAAGGAATGATGCAAAAACTAAAAGAAAAAACAGTAACAAGGAGAAGGTGGTGATCAAAAGGATGCAGAGGCTAAGAAGTGTAAGGATTAAGGAAAGGCCACTAAATTTGGCAATTAAGAGATTACTGGTAACTTTGCAGAGAGTCACATACCCACTTCATATTAGAAGCAAAACCTGAAATCTGAATTTCCTGACTGGTAATCATTTGGTATATGTAAAACTGCCTCTCCTTAATTCATGCTTTCATTCTAATATTGAGGTGCCTCAACTGACAGCATTCTTCACAACCAGCAGGGAATTTGAGTTATTTTGCCACTTGTATTGATGGAATTATACTAACCCTTCTTATTTGCAGGTGCAACAAATATGGAGATGTAACCTCCCTCCTTGGTATTGTACTAACACAAACCGAGCTAAGTGACTTCTGCTCTAGGGCCTAACGCCTCTGCTTTAGATTATATGTGCATTTTCCTCCTTGATTATAACAAAGTAGCCCTCACTTTGAAATAAAACCAAGGATGCAAATGAAACATTGGTGTAGTATTTTCTTTTGATTTTTACATTTACATATGGGTGGGGGAAGAAATGAAATGAAAGTAATGGTTACTTTCCACCTCTTTATTCAAGGTTACATTTCTTAAGCTGGAATTAATAATAAAGGAATTTTGAATTCTTTTAATATAGCAGAGTGCTAGAGCTCCAAAGAGCTATTGTGTGGTGGCAGTAGCAAAGGTTAGGTTATGGGGGCATCCTTCTTTCTCTCTACCTAATTGAAAATCCATTCTTCAAGGACAAGCTGGAGCCCCACCTTTTCCATTAAGCCTTCAGTTATTGGAATAATAGCATTATGAGTAGAAAAGAACATATAGCCAAGTTCTCCTGTTTAACTAGTGAGTGAAAAGAAGCCAGAGTCAAAGGACCTCAGTCCAAAGCAAGCATATGGCACTCACTCATTGTGTAAATTAGAGAAATTGTATTTTACCTCTCTCTGTGTGTGTCTCTGTCTCTCTCTCTGTAAAAATGGAGATAGTAATTTTCTTAACTCAGGATTACTAAGAGAATCAAATTATACAATAACAATAGTAGATCTTACTGAGTTCATTAATCAATCACCATACCCCACTTAAAGTAATTAATAAGATGCCATGCCCTGATAGCTTTGTTAACTAAGGACACTTCTACTGAGTCAATCAATCAAAGGAAGGGCATAAATGTGAACAAAGTGTATACATCTCAATTGAATTAAGCAGTAAGAGACATTCTAACTGGGTATGTTTATAATTCTGTTGGGATTGGTTGAGGCTCGAGCATGCCATGGGGTGCTTGTATAAAACCAGCAATTAACTTGAATTGGAGATCTGAGTGTCCAGCAATGGAGAGATTAGAGTAGCCCAGGCTAAGCCCTTTAGAGCAAATCAGTTGAAGGTAGATAAGGAAATGAACATTTTCCCAGTTCTCTTGACCAGACTAAGACCTTGTAAACTTTGAAAGGGGGAGATG
>NW_027187391.1:61792524-61804223 GCF_028583685.1 Petaurus breviceps papuanus
CAAGAGAAGCATGTACTATGGTTGATTGGGAGGGGGGGAGCATAAAGGTAAGGGGATGATACATTTTACTTATCATTGTAAATTGAGGAGTTGAAGTGAATGCTGACCAAGTATGAATGCAAGATTACAGACAAGACCACAGGGAATGAGCAGTAGATGTGTTGGCATGAGAGATCTGAGAAATAAATTGGAAGCCCATTCTGTTCTCTTGCTTTTTGTTTGGTATTTAGACACTCCTTCCCCACACCTAAATCCCCCCCCAAAATCCAACTTCTTACTTCCCTTTTTTCCTCTAGAGAGCATGAGGAACCTGGGAGGAAGGGGAGCTACAGTTTCACTGGACCCTGAAATTTAAAGATAGTTCCTTTAGATGCCTATTCCTGTGTCAATTCATGGGTACAAAGATAGAGTCTAGATTAATGATTTCATTACTGGAATTCCCCGGTGAGGAAAGTCCTTCTCTAATTCAACTTGGTACCTTTTTTTTTGGTCACTTATAATGGTAGAAAGTTACCCAGATCACTAGAAAGATGTATGATTTTCCTAGGGGACAGAACCAGTGTGTGTCAGACTCAGGACTGAAGCCCAGATCTTTCTAGCTTCAGGGTCAGCTCTCTATCCATCTCTCTGCATCATGTCTGCCTTCAAGTAAACCTTGGCTATCTGTGAGTTTATGAATGTAAGGCATGAGGCCAGAGGGTGAAGGGGCAAGAGAAGTCAATGAAAAATCTTACAGGGCCAGCAACAATTTCTACCCTCAGCCAAAGCTGGTAAAGAGGACTAGAACCCATGAGAGAGAAGAGGAGTGAGGAGGGGAGAGAGGGAGGGAAAGGAAAGGAGAGGAGAGGGCAAGGGAGGGAGGGAGAGTTGAAGGGGGAAAGGGAAGGAAGGAGGGAGTGGGAGAGAGAGAGAGAGAGAGAGAGAGAGAGAGAGAGAGAGAGAGAGAGAATATATATAATCGAGATTATTTTAAACTTACCTTTATTTCCTTTGAACTCAGTATGGCAAGGAAAAATATGGGTAAGCCAAGAACTGCTCATGCTCTTGTAAAAGAAAAAAAGCTACGTTTAGCCTGAGGGTACCTTACTATGTAGATGACTGATCCACCCAGGGCTGCTTATTTGAAAACCTGCCCTGAGGAGAGGAGCAGTGTTTCAGGTACAATATTTGACCAAGCTGCTACTGCTAGCCAACTAACTGCCCTAATTTTAGGGAACTAATGGACTTGTTTATGCACTTCCCACCTAGTGGATATAAAAAAGAGGTCTTATTAAATTATCGATGAGGTATCAAGAAGTCTTAGACCCTATCAATCAGTCAACAAGCATTTAATGAGCACTTACTATGTGCCATGATGGTACCTGGGGATACATGAACAAAGACTGAAGGTAACTTAAGGTCCAAAAGTGAGGAAACTGCTCAGAGAGGTAAGGTTACATAGGTAACAGAAGAGCTGAGACTAGAATCCAAATTGCCCAGTTCCAGGGTTCTTCCAAACATACAAAAAGTGTATTCCAAGATCACACTCCAGTTGCATTCATCTCTCCCAGTTCTGAGCTCCTTTAGCAATCACTCTGTCATGGAAATGTTCGTTTTATTCTGCAAATTAAAAAATACTTAAAAATCACTGCTAGAGTATGCAGTGAGAGATAAACAAGCACTCACTGAAAGAAATGCACAAAAATCTAAAGACCTATGAAGGGAACTAAAAAGTAAACCAGACCATCCTCACTTTCTTCCCCCAACTAGTCTTATGATATGCAGTGTATACCTTTCTTTAGCAGGTAAGATAAAAGAAATTAAGAAAGAGGGAACCATAGTAACAGAAAACTCTAAGAAACATTGCAGAATTAAAAGTTTAAGAATCCCTGATTTAGGCCTATCTACAAGACTTACAAGGCTGTCAAAATATACTTTGAACTTTATCTTCACATTAAACAGGGAACACAAAAGACAAACAGGGATTTTTCACCCTATGTGAAAGTCCCTCAATTTTCTTTCTATGCTTTTTTTAATTGAAAGACTAAAATAATTACATCTTTTTTCTCCTAAACAGTATGAACAGAGATGATGAGATGCTTACAGAGCACTTTCAAGGAAATAATATTTAATAAAAATCTAAATCATCCCGTTGTTAAATGCCATTCAATGCAAGTCATTTGGTGAGACCATCATTAATTGCTCAGCTGGCAAAAAATAATTATTTTTAGGCTCTTTTTTTTCCAGCAGCTCAGCAAAAGGAAAGTAAAATTTGTCTCTGCAGAACCAGCAAGGAGAGGTTTCTTTGTAGTCAGCATTTAAGGTGACTTCTGATCTGTTGATGAGACACACTTCTCTGGAAAAAAGAGCATATGGCTTTTTTCCCTTACCCTTTGCTTACTTTACAGTTCATTCATAGAAGAAGAAAAAAGAGAGACTCCACAACAGCATAATTTCATCCTTGACACTTTTTTTCTTTGCTAGCGGACTCCAGCAAAAATGACACTGGCGCAATGGGATTTCACTTTCTCCTTACAGAGCAAAGATGTTGCTGATTGCACAGATGTGAAGCTGAAAATGGAGAGATAAAGATTTAAAGGAACATCGACTCAAAATTGGATGTTTTTTGAATTTTAGGGATGGTGTTTTTAGATCAAGTGACATATTATAGCCTCTTTTACACTTGGCAATCCCAAATTTCTCTGTAATGATTATTGTCATTGTAAAGGCATTATTATAAAATCTAGTTTCCTTATAATACTTGGCCTACATTTCTCCTTGGCATTCACCAGATACACACACACACACACACACACATATGCACACACACTCATCCTTCTTTTTAAATGTATTTTCTTCCTTCTATTGAATTTTTAACAGTTCCCAGAAGCATGATAAAGCAGGGACTCTGCTGGATTCCAGTCAGAATACCTGAGTTCAAATCCAGGATCAACTGATTTTTAGCTGTGTGAATTTAGGAAAATCTCTTCATCTTTATAAGACTCAGATTCTTGCTCTGCAAAATGAGGGAATTAGACTAACTGATAAACCCTTAAGGTCCATTCTAGATTTACTAAAACAGATTTTGTTGCCTTTCATTTTCATATTCTTACCCATGTTTTGTATATTCTCAGACACTCAAATGGATTTGTGACCATATCAATTTGGGAGTTCCCACCAATGATGCAGATAATAGCCTGTATATGCTGAGGTTTTTGTCTAAGACCTCTCTTAGCTTTGCTAGAGGCCTTCCACACTTCTCCCAACATTTTAAGGTCAAAAGTGGAGTGTTCCAAGTGATCATCTGTCATCTCTCACTCTTGCCAAATCACCATCCCATTTTCCTTTTTGTCCTACAATTCATTAACCTAGTAATATCAATGAAATATTTGTTGAATTAAAAGAGATTAGCCATAGAGGCACTTCATCTCCAGACTCCTAACTCATAAGAGGGCAACAAACTTGTATTTCCAATTCTGAATGCCTGGGGTAAGGGGGATTCACTGGAAGAGGAGTTTGCTCTTGCAAAAAGTTAGAGATGTTACAAAATCAGAGTGCCTAGACAGCTTATAATGCTGCCCACAGTGTAAGATTATTGATTTCAGAGTCAGAGGCCTTGGTTTAAATCTCATCTCTGACATTATAATACCTATAGGACTTTGAACAATGGACTCAGCATCTCTGGAACTCAGTTTCTTCATCTGTAAAATGAAGTGGGTAGATCAGATGGCCTCTGAGTTCCCTTTCAGTTCTACAGTTTTGATCTTCTGGTCCCTGCTGTCACTTCTGGCTTCAGAAGAAGCCACTAATTTTAAGGTGAAAGACATTGATTCTTGAAGCTTAGAACTTAGAATGCATTTTTCCATGGAAACAAATAATAAATGCTATTTAGGAAGAATTAAAAGAGTACAATTAATACTATACTTCATGTACATTAGGGATCATGTAGACTTTTGTGAAATTATTTGGGAACCTGTTTAAAGATTATTTCTATGGGGAAAAAGCATTCCTGAATTTTGGGAACATAATATATGTGTAAAATGAGGACTATAACTACCTGTGAGCAAATGCAGTGTTTTTCCATTTCTTTGTACCTTTAAAACAACCTATTGACTTTAGAGATCCCCAGACTTTTCAGTCACTGGCTGTGCAGACTGCTATAAATTTTTGAATAAATTATAATGCTATAGAGTTGGAAAAAACTTCAGAAATCACATCCAACTTCCTAGTTTTTCTAGTTAGGAACCTGATACTCAAGCCAATCTACTTTCTTCTATTCCCCTGAATAAAGTAATATTCAAAATATCTCCCTTTTTCTCTCATTTCAAGCTCTGCATGATTGTGCCCATCTGTCATCTATAGACAGGGTCTAAGAGGGCATTGCCAGGGTCATGGAGAGGACATGAAATGCTGGGAAAGGGAAAGTAGGTTAGGAATAGAGTGAGGCCCCCTCTGAGAGGCCAGCTGATGGGGAGAGAAGGATAACAACTGTCAAAATTTGACAAATGACTGATTTTAGGAATCGAAGAAAAACATAGAAAAAGTCCTAGTCTGAAGTTTAGTCATCACGATAGAATTTGTCATGGGCAAAGGACAGGAGTTATTGTCCCTTCCCAACATCTTTTTTTTCCTCAAAACATTTTTATAATTGCTTTTATTTTTAATTGATCCTCAGTAGAAACAAAAGTTACTAAAGATACAGGAATAGAATCTCTCCTTCTCCTTGTTTTGATCTGGAATTATGAGTAGACAAGACCTAAGACAAGGCTGCCTTGACAGCTTCAACAATGGTGTCCTTGTCTATGACAAATATCTTCAGCAGCTCCGCCAACTTCCTGCTTCTTGGGATGGTGATGTCAGGTTCTCCTACCATGGCAGCAACCACAGCTTCTCCTCTGCCACCCTCATAGTAATGGTCTTCCACAGTCAAGATGTGACCATGGGTTACTTGGGCACTGTCTAGGACAAGTTTCTTGTCCAGACACTTAATTGTAAAAGGATCAAGCACCCAAATGTTGACATTTTCTTTATTCAGCTTCTCTGCCGTTGCCACACCTCCATGGAGGGTCACTCCAGCTCCAGTCACAGTCACTTGGTCATCCTTGCCCTTCAGGACCACCTTAGCCTGGCCAATGGGAGTTTTCATTGTTGTTGTAAATGACTGCATTGACTGGGTGGCTGGTCCTTATGAAACAGATGCCCTTCATGTTGGCAGCTAACTCACCTGCTTTCTCAGTAGTCATAGGATCACTTGGGTAAAAGACTGTACCATTGGGACTGCTCTGGAACATGGGAAGATCTTCAAGGGCCATCTGAGAAGGACCATCTTCACTGATGGACATTCCACAGTGTGAGCCACACAGGTTGATGTTGCTATCTGAAATGACTGCCATATGGATCTGGTCAAAGTAGATGCTGAAGAAGGCAGTGAAAGTGTTACAGAAAGGCACAGTCCTGTCCTGTGTGGCACATCCCATGGCAATGCTCACCATGTTCTGTTCTGCAATGAAACACTCAATGAATCCATTGGGATGCTCCTTCTTTTTTTTTTTTTCCTTTTTTTTAAATGCTTTATTAACTTCTGATTTACATCGTTTCCGCCAGATTTTGAGTTACAAATTTTCTCCCTGTTTTTCCCCCACCCATCCCCCCAAAACAGCAGTCCCACAGGATATCCCCACCTCTGATCTGCTCTCTCCCATATTTTCTCCCATACCCGTTTCAACTTTTCCAGTAGGGCATGGTGGATCTCTATATTTCCCAATTACATGTAAAACAATATTGATAATAGTATATATATATTTAAACATTTGATTTTAAAACTTTGAATTCCAGATTCATTCCCTTCCTCCCTTATCACCCACCCTTACTGGGAAGATAAGCAGTTCAGTATAGGTTGTACATGTGTGGCTAATGCAAAACAATAACATAGCAGATATATTGTAAAAGACTGACTATATTTCCCTCCCTCCTATCCCACATCTCACCTGTTCTATTCTCTACTTTGATCCTGTCCCTTTTCAAAAGTGGGTGCTTCCAACTTCCCTCCCCCCTAGCCTGCCCTCCCTTCCATCATCCCCCCTCACATCCCCTCCCCCCCCTATTCTCCTGGAGGGTGAGATCCCCTATTTAGTGTGTATTTCCCTCCCTCCTCAAGCCAGATTCAATAGGAATAATGTTGACCCATTCCCTTTTGCCTTCCTATTCTTCCCCTCCATTGTAACCATTTTCCCTTGCCTCTTCTGTATGAGATAGTTGCCCCACTCTGTCTTTCCCCATCTCCTCTCATTATATCCCTCTCACCTCTTAATTTCACCTTTTAAGTATCATCTCTTCCTGTTAAATTGGTCCCGTGCCCTCTATCTATGTATACCTGTAAACATGTATACACACATTCACATATGTATTCATATGCCTGCATACCCTCATATAAAGACATATATATATATAATATATTTCTAATCCCTTCAACTACTGAGAAAAGTTTCATAAGCTCCTTCTTAAAGAGTTCTGAAAAGGTGAAATTTTTGATGTCCCCGTCCAAGGCAATCACATGGTCACTGGAGTTTCCCAGTTTGGCCAGATCCGTGCTATAGACTTTGAGGGTGGCTAGAGTCTCTCCAACTTTGTAATTTTAGAGAGATGGCATCTAGATGTTGGTGATGTTCACTGTGGGGGCATCCTCTTTGGGGGGGGGGTAGTTAAAATCTTCTTAGTTTGGATTTTGCTGCATATTTCCTCGATGACCTGTTCTGTCATGTTTTTGGGAAGGGGCTTCCCATGCCAAGCTTCCTTCTTTTCCACACCTGATATTCCTCTGCCCTTATATGTCTTTGCAGTAACAGCCAGTGGCTTATTCTTGACTTGGTTGAGGACCTTGCATAATTCTTCCATACTGTGTCTATCCATGACCATGATGTTCCACCCAAAAGATTCACAATGCTTCTGATATACTTCCACATGTTGCTACAGTGAGACAGGGTCACTCTGGCCCAGCTGGTTAATGTCTAAGATAGAAACTAGGTTATCCATCTTGTAGAATCCAGTGAAGGCCATGGCCTCCCATATGGAGCCTTCAGCCACTTCTGCATTATCCAGAAAACAATAGATGTGGTAAATGGTTTTGTCAAAGTATTTGCCTTGTGTAGACCATTTCACATGCTGCTTGAAGCCCTTCACTCAAGGAACCAGTAGCCACATCTGTAAAAGGCTTGTTTAGGGACTGGGTAGCATCTAGAATGGAGGCAATCTTCCTCAAGTTCAACAGCTTAGCCTCTGTCAGAAAGCTAGCCTTAGCCCAGACCACACATAGGATAGGAGCTATATGATACTTGAAGAGCATGAAATGATCATTGCTTTGATCCATGGGATCCTGGAATTTGTACTTCGTGGTGTGGAAGAAAAGGACCTCTGTGATCTCTGCCTCACTGTAGCATGATGTGGGGTGGCCCTGACTAGTTGCAGTGGTGACTTGGATGGAGCTGATGTGTAGCAGGTGGGTGGTGTCCTTCAGTGCCTGCAGTTTCTGTTGGTGTGGTTTATGGTAATATTCCACAGCAAAGAGGGTTTGGTGTGGATCTCGAGGCAGTGGCAGAGGGAGTAGCAACATGAGCAGAGAAGGGGAGCTGAAGAGGAAGGAGAAGGAAGAAGATTCCCTTCTCAACATCTTGAGGATGTCCCCAGGACTAGAAGGAAGTAAAGAGCATAAATGGGGGAAAAAAAAAAGTTTTATCTCAGGGGGCAGGCTGTTATAGGCTGGTGGTATGGAACAATGGAAAAAAGACTAAACTTAGATTACTCCTTGTATGGTATTAAATACCATAATATATATAAAATAAATACCATAAATAATTTTACTGTTAGTAGTGTTCATAGTCATAGTGAAGAAGGAAAACAAAAGTTGACCAAGAGAGTCAATATGTTCTAATCTTAGGACTGTACTGTTTAGAGAATTATGATGGCATTTTAAAAGTTTCCCCTAGGTTATGTTCTATAAATTTGAGGTGGAGAGAGGTTCCATTTAATTAGGGTATGGAAGATAGTTTTTTTTTTTTTTCTCTACTGTGGGCCCTGCCCAAGGAATCACTAGAAATGAGGGGTTTATTATTTTTCTTGATTCTTTAGGGAATGGGATGAGTGGTGGGAGTGTGAGGTGTGTGTGTGTGGGGGGGGAAGGCAAAAGACCTAGAAATACATGTTCTCCAGAATAGTGCCACTAAGACCCAAACAAGAGGAAATGTACTTACTCTGTAGCCACAGAACTGATGTTATTTACATGAGACAGTGGGTTGGCGGAAAGGTCTCTCCAGCCTTTATTGGAGATTAGGGTTGTTGCGGGCTGGAAATGCTTCAGTTAATTAAGTCTCTGACTGGCAGTATGGAATTGTTTTCCACATAACTTTCAGTTCTGGCAATGATGTTTCAAAGCTAGCCAAGACTTGCCTAGAAATAAGAGGCAGAGATGCACCATTTACCAGGCCTTTCAATGATAACAATGTCTAGGAATTTCAGACAGGTTCTCACTCTCCCTGCCATGAGACACAGGATCCTTCCTTCTTTTTACACAATATTCTTGCCAAAAACTCATAACGGCAGATAAGTATTTGGGAACCACTTAGAATCCCTTGTTTATATTAAGACTCAGTTCCAGTATCAACTTCTCTATGAAGCCTTTCCTCCTTTCTAATTGTTAGTGTACCTGTCTAATTACTTCATATTTATTTTTATATATTTACATATAATTTTTACTTAAAGATTTGCTTGTGAATGTATATGTGTATATGCATATTGTTGTCCCCCCTTGGAAGGTAAGCACCTTGAAGGAGGAGACTGTTTCATTTTTGTCTTTATATTTCCATTCTAGCATTTAATCATCAAACATTTATTAGATATTTACTTAGCACAGTCACTGTGCTAAGCACTGGAGGTATAAAGAAAGTATTTTTTAAAAAGTTCCATTACTTAAGAGAGACAATTCAAAAGAGAAAGAGAGCATGTAAATAATAAGATATATTCATGATATATATGGAGTATTACTGTTCAATAATTTCAGTCTTGCCCAACTTAATGATGCCATTTGTGTTTTCTTGGCAAAGATAGTAGAGTGGTTTGCCATTTCCTTCTCCAACTTGTTTGGTGAAGTTCATTGTCTTAGAGGAGTTATTCTGGAGAAGATGTATTTCTAGTAGCACAACATGCTCTCTGTTAGAACACAAACATATGTAACTGCACTTTCAGAATTTAAAGGAATAGTTGAAGGAGTCATTTGCCAGAAGAGCCTTATCTTTTGAAATTAATTGGAAAAGTGCATTTTAAATTATCAATAATTGATCTACCATTAAAAATCAATGACCAGTCTCCACCTTTATGAAAGCACTATTTTGATGTTATGTTAAGAAGTAAGGTTAACTCTGGTGTTTGTTTTTAACTATACCAGATGAGTGCAAACTTTGAAAGATTGAGAATAAGTATGGTCTCTTTGGAAAGATAATTAGACTTTAAGTTTGGAAGATTAGGGTTTGAATCCTACCACTGACTCTAATTTTTTACATTAGGCAAGTTGAAGAACTTTTTCTAAGGCACACTTTGAAATTCTGCATCTAAAATGCAGATAACAGTATCTCCCTTACCAGAGTATTGATTTGACTAATTCTTTCTTTATTAGATCTAGACCATAAATCAGACCATAGAATAAGTAACAAGTGGAAATATGATCTAAATTTCAAAAGTCACATCATGATATGAAGAAATGTTATTTTTTCAAAACTATGCTGAAGAATTCACGATATATAGGAGATGGAAATAATAGAAAATAAAAGAGGAATTTTTTATTATATAAAATTGAAAGATTCTTGCACAAAAATAATCAATATATTAAAGTTAGAAGAGAAATATTTAGTTGGGGAAAAATAATTGAAGAAACTTTCTCTTAAAAGGATCTGATAGCTAAAACACAAAAGAAACTCATTCCAAAAGATAAGAATGACAGACATTCCCTATTATATATATGATCAAAAGCTATTAATTGGCAGTTCTCAAAGGAAGAAATCCAATATATGAAAAATAATTTGAAATCCTTAATAACCCTAATTTCTGACAAATTGGTTTTGAATTTTCAAACACATTTTGTCAAATAATAAATCTCTACCGCAGTAGTCTGGGACTTAAGTTTGGTTTATTAAACTATGCTATTATGTTCATTTATTTCTATATGTTGTGAACACAATTTATTCCATTCATTATCAGCTCTACTTTTTATATAATAATACATAGCTTTGATGATTACTGCTTTGAAGTATAAATTTGAGAACTGGTGCTCCTAGGACCCCTTCACTTTCATTTTTTTTTTATTCCCCTAGCCAATTTTGTCCTTTTTGTCATTTAGATGAATTTTATTATTGCTTATATATGTATGTCATTATTTCCATAAAGAAGATTTTAAAGTTGTATTTATATAAATCTTACTTTTGTTCTGGTAGACAGACTCCTAAATGTTTTGCACATTGAGTATTTATTTTGATTGGAATTTTTCTTTCTATCCCATCTAATGATGTTTCTTGGCTAATATATAATAACATTGATGATTTGTGTAGGTTTATTTAATATCCTGTTACTTTTCTGAAGTAATTTTTAAATTAATTTTAACTGATTCTCCAGGTTTTTCTAGAGGTAGCCTTTCCTATTATCTGCAAAAGAGGTAATTTTATTTCCTTTTTATCTATGCTTATTCCATTAATTTGTTTTGATTTTCTTATTGCTATCCCTAACATTTCAAGAACTATAGAAAAAAATGGTGGAGATGATGAGCATCTTTTCTTTGCCCCTCTTCTTATTAAAGAAAAGTTTTACTTTTTCTTTATTAAATACATTTTTTGCTCTTGATATTAGAAAAATATTATTTGCTATACTAAAGAAAAGTCTATGTATTCCCACGCTTCATAGTAAATTTTATAAGCAGAAATGCATGTTTAATTTTCCCAAAAGTTTTTTGTGCATTTACTGAAAAATAAAATTTTATGGGTTTTGTTAATAATGTCTTTTTTTTAATAGTTTTTCTTAATATTAAACCAGTTCTATGTTCTTTTTATAAATTTGGTTATATTATCAATTGATGTGTTGCTATAGCTTCCTTGTCAATATTTTAATTTACATTTTATAATAATTATTCATTAAGGAAAATATATTATGTATACTAATACACACATATAAATATTAATTGTCAAATGAACATTAGTGAGAATATACTTTGTAAATCCTTTTGGTCCAGAAGATTTTTTTCTCTATAAGTAAATTTGTGATTTATTCATTTTTCATGGAGAGGGGGTTGTTTTTCTGTTCCTCTGGGTATTTTAAGTTTGGGATATTATATATTTCATTCAAATTTTCAGTTGTCTCAGAAAATGACTACCCAAAATATTTCTAATAATTCCTTTTCTTTATTTTCTATATGTTGTAATTTCTCATTTTACCCCTTTTTAGTACTATCAATATAATATTCCTACCTTTTTAAAAAAAATAAGACTAGCCAAATGTTTATTAGTTTAGATTTCCTATTTTGAGTAAGTTACCATCTTTTTATTCATTCAATAGCATTTAACCTTCAATTTTGTTAATCCTTTGTTTTCCAGAATTTTCATTTTGGTCTTTCTTTCTTTCTTTCTTTCTTTCTTTCTCTCTTTCTTTCTTTCTTTCTTTCTTTCTTTCTTTCTTTCTTTCTTTCT
>NW_027187391.1:61804233-61811835 GCF_028583685.1 Petaurus breviceps papuanus
TCCTTCCTTCCTTCCTTCCTTCCTTCCTTCCTTCCTTCCTTCCTTCCCTCCTTCCTTCCTTCCTTCCTTCCTTCCTTTCTTGCTTTCTTTCTGCTTTTTTGGAGACAGGGAGGCAGAGCAATTGGGTGTAAGTGATTTGCCCAAGGTCCCATGGCTAGTAAGTGTTAAGTGTCTGAGACCAGATTTTAACTCAGGTCCTCCTGACTCCAGGGCTGGTGTTCTATTCACTGCAGCACCTAGCCACCTCTTGGTGTTTATTTTTTATTAAAATTCCTTGATCTCAATTTTTTATACATGATTCAATTACTTATCATCCCCCCACCTCCACTATTTTTAATGAAATTACACCACAGTCTAATTTTTTTTGTGTCATACACAACTGGTAATTTGTCGCCCCTTTTTTTGCTCCTACTCACTGTTTTCTATCATACCCAAGTTTTTAAAATTTCAAGTCAAATCATTACTTATTTCAGGTTTCTTTCTTGATTAGATTTGTCTAGGTCTGCAAGGGCTTCATAGTAATTCTGAACTCAAATTGTTTTGTCTTTCTGTTCTTCCAAATCAATTAAACTTTCCTTAGAGTATTTAAATGCTATGACCTCACTTTCATGGACATTAATTAGGAATTTTAAGTCATTGCCTATGGTACCTATGGTGGTTTTAAGAATAATGTGGTTTCCTTCTGTTAATTAAGTATACTTAAATTGTTTTCTTCTCTAATGATAATGCTATTCTTTTTAAATTTTGCTCTAAACTTATATTTTAATATCTCATATATTTTTCTTAATATGTCTTCTTGTAAACAACATATTTTTGTTTCTGTTTTCTAATCAATTCTGCTTTCCTCCACTATTCTATCACTGAGTTAATTCTGTTCATTTATTTAATTCTGATTGTTAATTGTTTATTATCCTGCATCTTATACTTTTACTTTTATTTTGGTCTGTCTTTATCCTTGTTCTCTTTATAAAGAAGAATATATTGAGAGAAGAGGTGTGTGCTCAGTACTACTAATTTATACTTGATTCATTCTGCTTCCATTCCTCTGCATCTTTTCTTTGTATCAAATCATTGTTTCTTCCTTTGTCTTTCTTATCTTTTTTATTCTCCCTTAATGTCCTATGCTCTGAAGATGGAATGTATTTTACTCATGAATAATCTGTTTCTAATCTATCTTCTCTCATAATCTCTTCCTTTTTTCTCCCTGTCCTCTCTTAATTCCATGTTGAGTTTACCATATTGCTATGACAATATTTTGTATATTAAACCCCCAGTTAACTGTCTTGTTCAAATGAAAGTATGGATCCTCTGCTTTCCCACTCATTGCACTTTATTTTAATCCCCTTACACACTGGGATTATGTGATATATATTCTACCCTATTCCTTCATCTTTGTTTTCTCTAGTGTATAGCTTTGTCTTTCTTTTTCTTTTATATTTATTTTTTCTTTATATTGTTTTTATTATATATGTGTATGTATATATAATTTTACTCTTAAAATTATCAAAATATAGCCAAACTGCTTTTTGGTCTTCTACTTTATTCACTCTGTAATTGACCTTAAATAGCACTAGGATTTTTCCCCCTTAATTCTCTATTAGAATATAAACCCTTCACCACTGTTTTCTAGTTTTTCTAATGTATCTTTCCATATGTATCTTGACTCCCACCTTTTCATATAAACATTACTATTCAGAGGGCAACTAGGTGGCCCAGTGAATAGAGCGCCGCCCCTGGAGTCAGGACGACATGAGTTTAAATCTAACTTCTGACAAAACAAAAAACTAGCTGTGTGACCTTGGGCAAGTCAGTTATCCCAATTGCCCTGCCTTCCCTCTTCAAAAAAAAAAAAGTAAGAAAAAATAGTATTCAGTTCTTGTTTTTTCATCAGAAACACTTTGAGGCCCTCCATTTCTTCAAGGTCTACTTTTTTTCTCCTTTAAGATCAACCTTAACTTTTATAGGTAACTTATTCTCAACCATAAGGTTTTTTTTTTTGGTTTGTTTTTTTGCTGCTGTTGTTCTTTATTTGTTTATATTTTACCTTTTGCATTATCAGTCTGCAGCTATTATTTTCTTTAGTATGGTAATTTTCAAATCTTCTAAGATTCTGACTGGTTTCTAAGAAATTTTGCACATTCTTTCTAAAGTATTTTTTTCTCTAAATTAGGAATTCTGGAGGTTTCAATTTGGAGGTTTCTTTTAGGATAGGCCCAGTAGATTCTCTCTATTTTCATTTTGCATTCTAGCTTGTAAAAGACTAAGTAATTTTTGTTTATGGTTTTCAAAAATTCTATTTCCTAGATTTTTATGGTGGTTTTCATGTATTCCAAGGATTCTTATGTTACTTCTCCTTTACCTTTTTCAAAATCAGTTTTTTATGAGTTTAATTTATATTTTCAGTTATTTCATTCTTAAAAATTTTGCTTTAAAGATTTTCATACTGCCCTATGGAATAATAGATATTTTTTCTCATCAAATATAAATTTCAAGGAAATTACTTCTTCAGTGAGGTTTTATACCTTCTGTACTAGACTGTTTTTTTTTTTCTTTCCCATACTTCATTGGTAACTTGATTTTTTTCCTATTCTTTTATGTTGAGCATTCATTTTATGTTAAGCATTTTCTAGTCTTCCACAGCTCTCACTTTTTCTTTGTCTACAAAAATATAAAAGGAAGGCATCCTACTAAATTTCCTTTAAAATTTTATTCATTTTTTTCAAGTTGCTTTTTTATTTTTTTGTCTTTATAGCATTTTGTTTTTCCTCATTTCACATCAAGAAAAATTTTTGCATTCATTTTTACAAGATTTTGAGTTCCAGATTTTTTTCCTTTCTTCTGAAAATATAAGGTAGTTTGATATATTTTATACATTTGCTATCATGTAAAAAAATACCATGTTAGTCACAGTTTTGAAAGAAGAAACATAGAAAACAAGAGAAAGAATAAAGTAAATGAAAACTATATTTTTCATTCTTCATTCTTTTTCTGGATATGGATAGTATTTTCCTTCATGAGTTCTTTGTACTTGTCTTAGATCATTGTATTGCTGAGAAGAGCTGAGTCATTCATTGTTGATCATCACTCTTGTTTTGTTTCAACTATGAAATCTAGTAGAGTTTGTAGAAATATGTGATTTTTTTTGTGGCCCAGCTTGTGGATGATAAAGAGTTATTATCTTCATTTAGGCCTGTCTCTTCAGTATTCCTCTCTCCATAGTGTTTCTTTTACACGCATAACTTCAAGATATTGTGGTTTTGGTACCAGACCAGCACAATAAAGCAAATGTTGCAATAAAACAAGTCACCCAAATATTATGGTTTTCCAATGTACACAAAACTTATGTTTATACAATACTATAGTCTCATAAGTATGTAATGGTATTATGTATAAAAACTTCATATCTTAATTGAAAAATACATTATTGCTAAAACATGCTAACCATCGTCCGAGCCTTCAGCAAATTGTAATCTTTTTGCTACTGGAGGATATTGCCTCAATGTTGGTGGCTGCTGACTGATCAGGCTGTTGGCTGCGAAGACTGAGGTGATTCTGCAAATTTCTTAAAATAAGACAATGATAAAGTTTGTCACATTTATGGACTCTTCCTTTCACTTGCACACAGAGGTCCTCATAGGGTTCTTAACTGACAATTTCAATATTGTAGTGTCTCAGAGAATAGGGAGACCTGAAGAGAGGGAGAGAGATGAGACTGACTGATTCACAGAGTAGTCAGAATGTGCATAACATTTGTCTGTTAAGTTCACTGTATCATATTGGTGTGGGTTTGTGGTACTCCAAAACAACTACAGTAGTAACATTAAAGGTCTCTGATCATAGATAACCATAACAGATATAATAACAATGGCAAAGTTTGAAATTGTGTGAGAATTACCAAAATATGTAACAGAAACATGATGTGAGTACATGCTGTTAGAAAAATGGTACCCATACACTTGCTCAATGCAGGATTGCCACAAACCTTCAATTTGTAATTAAAAAAAAACACAGCAGTATCTGCAAAGTAAAATAAAGTGAAGTGCAATGAAATGAAGTGTTCCTATAGTTGCTATTTTCAAGGGTTTATTCTCCTGGAAGCTCTAGATTGCTTTTTTTTTACTTTCTTTTTTCAGGTTGCTTTTTTAATGTTTTTGTCCTTATTCTAACTGAAATACTCATGCTACATAGCTTATCTCTTGGCATGTTTTATGTAATTTATTATTGCGTCCTCTGCATTAGTTGTAAGTTTGAGTTCCTTGAGGACAAAGACAAGTGTGTGTGTGTGTGTGTGTGTGTGCATGTGCGTGTATGTGTGTGTGTGTGTGTGTGTGTGTGTGTGTCCTAGAGTCCCATTTCAATTCCTTAATGAGGCTTAGAATTTAACCACCATGGGAGCAACAGAGCTTTCACATCCTAGCAAGGTAGAAAGGCTTTCACTAACATACATTTGAACACAAGGTGATGTTTCTCATAAGTCACATCTACTCACAAAAGTGGGCACATATGTGACAGAGTGGATAGAGTCCCTGGCTTAAATTCAGCAAGATCAATCTTCCTGAGTTCATATCTGACCTCAGATACTTACTAGCTGTGTAACTCTGGGCAAGTCACTTAACCTTGAAACAAAAATTCCTCTGTTTCCTCATCTTTAAGATGAACTAGAGAAAGAAGTGGCATACCACTCAAGTATTTGTTCAAGAAAACCTTACATGGGGTAACAAAGAGTAAGACATGATTGAAATGACCCAAAAGACAATAATTCACAAAAAATATGCCAATGCATAGAAAGCTTGAGTTATTTGTTAGTAGAGTATCTACACCAATGAAAACATAGATCTCTGAAGTATTTAAGTCAAGATTATTCCATAATTGACTAGCATCACTATCAACATTTAGTAGGAACTCAATAATTGATTAATGTTTCTTTTCAGAAGATGTATGCATAAGTATTTGATTCAATATTGTAGGTGATATAATTAGCGATTTATGAAGGGAAAACAAATATAAAGGGCTAACACTTTTTATCTTTTTTCTTTTCTGAGGAAGGCAGAGCTTAGCATTTCTTGTAAAATTAGAGAAAATTCACAAAAAAGAGGAAAACTTGTATAATAGATTTACACAAAAGGTGGCTCATTTTTAAACTGAATGATATGCCAGAAGGAATCCCTGGCCACAAGGGTTAGGAACCATAGACTTGAGCAATGGACCTATAATCTGCTTTACAGAACACATTTCCCTGGAATAAATTAAGCTAGCTCAACTCCATCTTGATGTCACATTTCTTTAGTTGAAAATATTGCCAAATCATGGTAGAAATGGGCAAATTTTATTGCATTTAGAGTTTGTCAAAAGTTTGGGGTTCAGTGAAACACTTTCTGCCAAGTTCTTATATTTTCTTGCCAAGTATTTTTCAATTGGTTTTTAAGCCCATGTGTATTTTAAATGAAATGAATACATACATTTTAGATTCCTTTGGGTTTAACTCACACAGATGGTTCAGAAGACATCCAACAAAACTTTGAGTCATGTTATAAGAAATAGATTGCTTGACAGTTTTTTTTAAGTCTACATGCAAGACACCACATTTTGTCAAGAGTAAGTGGACCCAAATGTTTAAGTTCCAAGTCTGTGAGGAGAGAGATTTCTGTACTTTCCTATAGTCTTCACAGAGCCTTAGAATACAACTCAAAAGAGGTGACTTTCATGCTCATATAAATATGAAAAACTAAAAAGAATACATTTTATATTTGACATCTACTAATCAGAGATCTTGATATACCATTAATCCTACCTTTGTTTTATATTCACTCACCTAGATTTAAAATAATCTTATGAATCACAGAAAAGGGTAGAAGTATTACTGGTTAACTTATGAATATTATTGAATATGCAGTAGTTTGCCAAATTATTCAGTATCATTGATATTAATGATAAAGTAATTATTAGCAGCAAGTAACTATATAGTATTTGAAAGTTTTCAAAGCACTTTACAAACTTTATCTTAAGTGTTACAAGAATCATTTGATTAATGAGACATAAATATTATTGTCCTTGCTTTATATAAGAGAAGACAAAGATGCTGATAAATGAAGTAATTTGTCCAGGGTCACATGCTGAGGGTCACATTCAGTATATGAATTCAAGTCTTCTGCCCTCCAAATCAAGAACTCTTATCTATTATACCCTTCTGTCACTAAAAATCTAGGGAAGCCATTTTGTACCCATTTATTGTTCATGTAACACCTATTATTTATATGTCAATACAAAGCAAATCAAGGCTATTTGGAATATAAAAACTAAAAAATAGCATGCCCCAAAACTCTTAATGAAAATCCTATGACAAAAACTTGTACTAAACATGCATAAGTTTTAGAATTTCTGAATTTATATGTTATTGGAAAAACAACTGACCTGGAAAATAGATCAAGGAGAGGTAATTTAACATTTATTGGACTAAGTAAAAGTCATGATCAAAAAAAGAGTCTTGACATCATCTTTCAAGAAAATATCAAGGAAAACTGCCCTGATATTCTAGAACCAGATGGTAAAGTAGAAATTTAAAGAATCCACCAATCACCTCCTGAAAGAGATCCCAAAATAAAAACTCCCCAGAATATTATAGCCAAATTTCAGACCTAGCTTAAGGAAAAAATACTGCAAGTAGCCAGAAAGAAATAATTCAAAAACTGTAGAGTCACAGTCAGGATCACACAAGATTTAGCAGGGTTCTTGTTAGGGGAGCAGAAACCTTAGGATATGATACACTGAACTGCAAAGGAGCAAAGATTCAAACCAATAATTACCTACTCCCCAGAAAAAAAAATGAGTGTAATCTTTGGGTTGGGGAGATGAGTGATGGATATTTTATACGACAGAGGACTGAAGCATTCTTGATGAAAAGACAAGAGCTGAATAGAAAATGTGAGATTCAAATGCAAGACTCAAGAGAAACATAAAAAGATAAATGTGAAAGGATAATCATAAGGGATTCAATAAAGTTAAACTGTGAAATTCCTAGATGAGAAGATGATGCATGGAGTCAGGAGGACCTGAGTTCAAATTCAGCCTCAGACACTTAACACAAAAACTAGCCCTGTGACCTTGAGCAAGTCACTTGGCCCCAAATGCTCTCCAAAAAAGAAAAAAAAATAAATGAAGGAGTGAGAAAGAGGGGGTGCACTGTGAGAAGGGGGAAAGGAGAGGTAAAATGGGAATTTTTTCTCATATGAAAGAGGTGAGAAAGGAAGAATTTTTACAGTGGAGGGGACCTTACTTGCATCAGAATTAGTTCAAAGAGGAAATTATACATACAAACATACATGTATACACACACATGCATACTCAGTTGAGTATAGAAATATAGTTTACCCAAAGGGGAAATAGGAGGAAAAGGGAAAAAGAGTAAGGGGAGTTACAAAAGGAGGAACAGATTAAGGACAGCAGTGATTAAAAACAAATTCGACTTTTGAAGAGGGACAGGAAAGAGAGAGAGGTGGAGAGAGAGACACACAGAGAGACAAAGAGAGAGCAAGGAAGAGGAGGAGGAGAAGGAGGAAAGAAGAAGAAGAAGAAGAAGAAGAAGAAGAAGAAGAAGAAGAAGAA
>NW_027187391.1:61811845-61835351 GCF_028583685.1 Petaurus breviceps papuanus
AAGAAGAAGAAGAAGAAGAAGAAGAAGAAGAAGAAGAAGAAGAAGAAGAAGAAGAAGAAGAAGAAGAAGAAGAAAAGAAGATGGAGAAGAAAATGATGATGATGATGATAAGGAATGGAGCAAAATACATAATTAGTAACCATAAATGTGAATGGGATGAGTTCACTCATAAAATGAATAGATTAGACACCAGAATATAGCAAGAGATTGTTTACAAGAGACACACTTGAAATACCAATGATACATACAGAGTTAAATAAAGGGCTTGAACAGAAGCTAACATGCTTTAACTGAAACTAAAAAAAATATATAGTGGTAGCAATCATGATCTCAAAGGAAACTAAAGCAAAAATTCACCTAATTAAAAGACATAATTAGGGAAACTACATTCCACTTAGAAGTGCCATAAACAATGGTGTGCAAATTGTTAAGGGAGGACAAGTACTTCTGGTGTGAGGGTTTGCTGAGCCCTTTGAAGGACTGTTTATCCACCTTTGGTGTCCATCTGATTCATCTAAATCTGTGCCACCCAGAAGATACAGCATGTTCAGTGAACACACCCCAGGAAACTGTCTCAGCAGACAGGCTAAACCAGGTTGAAATTAACCAACCAGGCCTCACACCTGTAGGTGAGATGGGGAATGGCTTACCCAAGCATATGAAAACTCACCCCCCGCCCCGTCCCCAGCAGAATAAGTCAATGAGAATAATTTGTCCAAATGTTATGAAGGCAGCTGCAGCAGGCACCGTGGAGAGCTTAGAGTTTGCTCATGCATCAAAGATGTCAAGGTCATCTACTGCATCCCAGGACATCCTGAATTTTGCCTTGCAACTAGACTTAAATACCTCTGGAATAGAGTGAGGTTGACTATTTTGCACAACTCTATCTCACTTAAAATTCAATTCATGCACAATTCAAGATATCAAGTCAAGACCCAAGATGTCACTGTTCCTCTTTGAAAACAAAAGACAAACAACAACAGTCAGAGACAATGAAGTAATATCAAAAACTTTTACAACAAAATCCTTTGATAAAGGCCTTATTTCTCAAATAATGTACTGAGGATAGAACTGAGTCAAATTTATAAAAATAAAAGCCATTTCTCAATTGATAAGTGATCAAAGGATATAAACATGCACTTTTCAGAAGAAGAAATCAAAGCTATTTTATCTTATAGGAAAAGTGCTATAAATCACTATTGATTAGAAAAGGGAAAAATTAAAACAACTCTGAGGTACCACCTCACATTTCTGAGAAATAGCAAATGCTGGAGGGGATGAGGGAAAAATACACACACTAATGAACTTCTGGTGGAGTGATAACCTGGTTGTAACAGCAAGCACCCTGGAATACTAAGGATGGCTGAAAATACGAACAAAAATTACAAGCAGACAAAAATTACAAAGACAGAAAATAGCACAATTCAACAGACCAATAGACAGGGCTTCTAGCTGTCTATTACATACATACATAGTTAATTACCGGAGAGAGAAGAACCAACATCTGGGTTTTCAAAGCCGGGGAGCTCAATGGCTATGCAGAATCTCATCTGGTCAAATCACACTACTCTTTCCATAAGTGAGACCCAAAGTAAAACCTCACCTCAGAGTATGTATGTATGTATGTATATGTATATACGTATATATATATATATATATATATATGCATACACACACATTTATATGCCCTTCTTTAGAGTCAGAGGACATCACAACCTTCCTGTCCCACTGTCTAATTACAAAGTTAACAAAAAGTGTGGGCTTTCCTGAAAAAAGAAGACTCCCCCAATCAAGCCCCTCCTGTTGGGTTCCACTTGAGGTCCATTAAGGTGAAGGAAAGATTTTAAAATACCTTTACCATTTTGGTAAAGGATCCAGCCATTTTGGAGAACAATTTGGAACTATGTCCATAGGGCTGTAAAACTGTGTATACCATTTCACCCAGCAATACCACTACCAGGTTTGGATTTCAAAGAGATCAAACAAAAAAGGCAAAAGTGTCTATATGTTCAATAATATTTGTGGCAGTTCTTTCTGGCAAAGAACTAGAAATTGAAGGGATGGCTGAACAAGTTGTGTTATATGAATGTGATGGAGTACTATTGTACTATAAAAATAAATATGAGGGGATGGTTACAGGAAAACATGGAAAGACATGTCTGAATTTATGTAAAGTAAAATTAGAAAAAACAGATCATTGTGTACAGTAGTAGCAATGTTCTATTGATGATAAGCTGTGAAAGACTTGACTGCTCTGATTAATACAATAATCCAAGATAATTCCAAGGATTTATGATGAAAAAATACTACCCACTTCCAAAGAGAGAACTGATGAACTCTGAGTCCTAATTGAAGTATAATTTTCTCACTTGCTTTATTTTTCTTGCTTTTAAAAAAATATGGCATATATGGAAATATGTTTTGCATGATTTCACATGTATAATTGATATCATATTGCTTGCCTTCTCAGTGTGTGGCAAAAGAGGTGGGAGGAAGGGAAAGAATTTGGAACTCAAAATTTAAAAAGAAAGGAATGTTAAAAATAAATAAATAAATCATGATGGTTAAAAAAATGATTCTATCTTAAAAAAAAGAAAGAAATTAATGAGACTGGCAGTTGCTGGTACTGTGTGAGGATTTTGAAAATAAAGTTTCCACAATCTTTCCACAAAACTGCCTTTTCTTTCAGAATAGCTGCCCATGGAAACAAGGTTTTGTGGAATGTCCTTGATTCAGAGACCTTTCAACTGAATTCTTTATTCATCCTCATAGTATCTCTGTGAGTAAGATATTATTAATTCCAACCTATAAAAGAGAGATAGGGAGTCTCAGGCAGTTTAGGTGTTTTGATCAAGGCCAACCAGTGTATCAGGTTCAGAAATGACACAATTCTGTTTTTCTGAGTCCAAAACTAGTGTCCTCTTTGCTGAGCCGCAATAACCTTGTTTCTGCAAGCTGAATTCTTCTTTTTTCCATAGCAATATCATCTTTCACCAGTGGGTTAAACTCTTCAGTAGTCTACACACTTTCTCTATCTACCATTTTCAGTTTTAATTATAGTTCCTATCACTTCCTTTGGCATATAAACTACCTGTATTTCTTTTTGCCAGATTAGTCTCCATTGCATTTACTGCTGATGCTGTGAGCACTTTACTATGGGCTCCTGTTTGCTTTCTGTTTATGCTAATGATAAATCCTACTCTCTTAACCTGCTACTTAGGGTAGAATACAGTAGAGTTAATTATATTCCCAGCATAATGTAATTCTGGACTCCCTAGGATGGAAATAGCATTAAAATTTTCTATAATTTCATGTTTGCTATCTCATTACTTCTGAGTTTTAAACAGATTTAGTTTCGGTGACCTAGAGTTCAAAGTTTCCCTGAGTGAACTGAATGCATTATCGCTGCCATGTGCTTAGCTGTGATGTTCATAAACTGACAAGGAAGAAGGATAGCTGTCTCCTAAGTCTGGAAAGCACTGACAACCATGCAGCACTTGTCAGCACTATCCCATATTAAGGATTTTTTTCCCTTTTGTTTTGATTTGTACTTGCCCTGGTTCTTTGTTCATGAAAGTCAAATTCACACAATAATCCTAAAGGGCCTTGAGGTCAACCAGGATTGTATTAGTTGTTGTTTGTACATTTCAGTTCTTTGACTAGAAAATGAAATAGCCGGGAATATGGGTGCTTTGTGTTTTATTTTTCCTTATGCAAGAATAGCAAGGTATAAAGGATCAAGGATTGTTTTTTGGAGGCAGCCTGGTGATATAGAGTGCTAGATTTGGAGTACTTAGGAAGACCTGAATTTGAAAACTATCTCATATACTTGGCAGCAGTGTGACTGGACAAGTCACATAACTTCTCTCAGTATCAGTTTCCTCATCTTTAAAATAAATGTTTTAATAGCAACTGTACCACAGAATTATTGTGAATATTAGGTAACATGACAATGCTTGTAAGTGGCTCCCCAAAACTTAAAAGTACCATATGAATGGGAGTTATTATTATTGATTTACCATGTTGATGTAATCTATGTCCTTGGCCATCTCCAGTTGTCCTGATCTATGCCTGGTCACTGGACTCAGCTGGCTCCAGAGAAGAAAGTGAGTCTGATGACTTTGCATGGCCCTCCCTCACTGTAAAAAAAAACTTGCAAGTCATGACATCATCTTCCTGATGTCTTGGTCTCTTTCCCCACCCTCCACAAGCCATGGCTCAGAGTGAATTTAAATAGTAATTGTTTCTCTTTCGACAAAAAACTCTGAGGGTCTTCCCTTCCCAGTTTGATGTTTTTTTTTTTTTTAATTAAAGGAGCCATGTCTTGGCTTACTTCTTAAACAGTTCTAATCATTGAGTGGTCATTGTCTCAGTAAAAGTGAGAACCCAGAAAGATCTTAGCATAACAAAGCCATGTCCTGCAGCATCCTGAGTCATCTCCAGTTGTCCTGGTCTATATCTCACCACTGGACCCAGATGACTCGAGAAGAGAAAGTGAGGCTGGTAACTCCGCGTAGCCTTCCCTCCCTGTAACCCAATTCACTTTCCAAGTCATGACATCATCTTCTTGATGTCATGGTCCTCCTCAAAGAACAAACTACATATGCTATGTATTTTACACATATTTTGAGCATTATAAATATTGATTTTTTCCCAACCTCCCTGGAGTTCTGTTTGTTTCGAAACCTTGCTTTTGAGGCCACTGAAAAGATGGTATTTAAAAACCTCTTAAAGGGATACATACATTAATGATTTTTTGATCTAGATCACATCAGACAAAAATTTTTTTTTATCATCTACCATTCCCCCGAATACCTCAAAAAGAAGATGTTTCTTGGATTAGACAGATAGATCAGATAGAATGGATGGATGAATGGACAGACAGACAGATAAGATGATAAGTAGAGTGATATAGATATATTTGGAGGGTGAATATTATTTTTTGGAGGGCATTTGGGCTTAAGTGACTTACCCAAGGTTACATGAACATTATTTTTTACGTACCATGTGAATACAGCCAGAGGTCATTCTGATTAGCGAGTAATCTTTGTGTCCTAGGGCACAAACTATAGAGAAATTTCATCGTTTAGTTTTGTTGATATATTTGTTATTGCAAACTGTATTGATGCTTGTTAAATTATATCTTAATCAAGCCTGGAATTAAAAACTTAAAATATTTCAATTCAATAGTTTTATATAGCATAAAGAATTTTTGTTTACCCATCATTAGAAAAAAGTAGCAAATTAAATAAAATTCAGATGTTTTTATGCACATGGTCTAACTATTCTCTTCCTCCTCTCCTTCCTCCCAAGCAGGAGCTAGGTGATGCAGTAGATAGAGTCCAGCCCTGGAGTCAGGAGGACTTGAGTTCCGAGTTCAAATCCAGCAACAGACATTTACTAGCTGTGTGAGCCTGGGCAAGTCACTTAACCCAGTTTGCCTCAGTTAATCTATTCATTGAGCTAGAGAAGGAAATGGCAAACCACTGCAATATTTTTGCCAAGAAAACACCAAATGGGGTCATGGACAGTCAGATGCCACTGAAACAATTTAATAACAACCAAAACAACTATGTTTTTCTGCTTTGGTCATTTGTAATTGCAGAAGTTACATTTACAGCCTTTATGCTGCATAATCCTGCACAAGTAATTGAATATTAACTGTGAAATCATTTTAGCAAGTGAACTCAGCAAGCTTTTACCAAACATCTCCCTTGTGCCAGCACTGTATTCGGTTTTGGGTTGTTCTGTCTGACAGGCCTCTGGTACTTTGCATGTGCAGAGCACCAAAGAATTGAAGGGAGGTAAAAGCATTTTCATTCATTCTAAGTAGGATGGAATTGCTTCCCTAATTCAGGAGGATCTCTTTATATTAAAGTGGCTACGTTGCTTCCTAATCACCCATGAATTACTAAAAATGTCTTTGAAAGATCTGAAATGTGGGGTTCTTTACTATCATTTGGTGCTGCTAATGTTGAAATTAAAGATGGTCTTAGATAACGGATCTTATTTCCTTTTTAAATAAATGTGCCTTTTCCATTAGATTATTGTCTCTATGGCTATCCCACTGAGCTGTAAATTATTCCCATTATTTTATCACGTGCTTTATTTCTGTCGTTCCAGTAACAAACCATAATTGCCTTTTTAATATTTATGCTTTTTATTTAAATGCTTCTTTTTAACTAAAGGAAAAATGAACTCTTTAACAGTTGAAGGGCATGCCAGTTGAACTCTCTATAGCATTTCTTTTCCTCTTTGCATCCTAAGCCTTTCTTTTAATAAAAATTGTTACAACTAGAAATGGAACATAATCCAATAATTATTTTTGTAGACTGACATATTAGAAAAGTAATGCTGAATTGAATTATTAAAAGAGAATATATTAGTAAAATGTCACAAGTTTTAATCGATGTCATTATTACTAACCTGATAATTTTCATTAATGTGTTCAAATAATGGTCAGTATTAGTGAATGTTGATGTTTCTCCATATTAATCCTACAGAATTATGTTTCACATGTTAAAAAAAAGAAATCTAGGAATTGAATGCATCAAAATAATTGGATGTAAGACACATATCCAATCATTCAAGAAATATCAGTTGATTTCCTGCTATGCACAAAGATCTGGGGAAGATATAAAAATAAATACCATTGTGCCCCCAAGGTGTTTTCAGTCTAGTAATCCATGGACATTAATAAACTGAATGCAAAAGGTGAAATCAATGGGTAAGAGAATGCAGATATGGTATGATGAGAGTTCAAAGGATGACAAGATAAATTTTAGCTTAAGACCAACAAGGTTAAAGTAAAAAGTGACATTTTGGGATGAATGAACACTTAAATTAATTAATACTATGATCAATGGCATATCGAATGACTCATTTATGATTAGTTGCATTATTTTTAGTTAATGGTACTTAAAAGTATGGATAAGAGTAATTCAATTCTTTCAAAAGTTATTATTAAAAGGAGTCTTTAAATTTATCCTAGGTGCTTAATAAATATAAAAAAAGCTAGACAGATTGAATATTTGGCCATTTTATGCACTTTTTTTCTGATAAGCTAGGACTGAGTTTGTGAATGCAATCAGCTAATAAGGCTATAATCTTTTGGAAGTTGTGCTTGTTCAACCTTTCCTTCCACATTTGTTCCTGATGATGATTTAAAACATTCTTCCTTTATTATCACACTTAAAAAACGCAACTGTTTCATACATATGAATAAACTTATAAACAAATTGGAATAAACAAAGACTTCAAAACAGATTTCAGCTTTCAAAGATAGCAGAAACACTGATGTGAGAATGAAAAGTTTATTTTAAATTTTTTTTTAGAAATAACTTTACACTGACCTTTGGTTATAATTGGTATTAGTTGAAAAGGCTGTGTATGTCTATGAATTTCTTGATTTTTTCCCTCAAATAATATATTTAAATATACACAGGCAGTATAAAAGAAAAAGAAATGTCTTCCAGAAGAAAAATAAGACAATAATGTGTATAGATTCATCAGAGGTTGGAAAAGGTCAAATTTTATGACTTACACATCAGTTTAAGGGGGTAAATTATCAACACATTTTTTCTCTCTTACTCTCTCATGCATTTTTAGAAACCAGCCAGGATTATCAAAAATATTACAAACTCTAGGGAATAAAAATGTAAGCCTGGAAAGAGTTCCATGAAAGGGAAAAAAATGGTAGAATTACCATTCTTTTGAATTTTTTTATTTCATTTTATAATCTTCTTACCATTGGGAAGAGAATTGCCACTTTATTTTTGGCACAGAATGGTCCATATCTTTTGGTTCAATTAAGAATTAAGACTCATTTGGACACCAAGTTAGTTTCAACTCAATTTTGTGATACGTTTTGTCTATAGAATAAATTTCCACAATTTCCATTCTCCTAGGTCTTCGAGTGGCAGATTTGCTTGATTTCTACCAAGCACCGTACTCTATATTTTTCTCTAAGTTTGTAGAATGACTTCCTGGCTGAGGTCTTAGCTTCTATCATCTAAATGATAAAGGTAATAGGAATGAACTAACTTTTTGCCTAAAATTTCCCATAATTCCAAAATAGAACATTTTAAATTTGAATAAGAAAACTTAACTGAGTTGAATTAAGCAGAGAACAGATGGGAGAGACAGTCTTTTCTTACACTTTTGGTTAAGTCCTACATATCAGAATAACAAGGGATTAAAATAATAGGTACCATTGGGTAAATCTGGAGACTATAGTAGCTTTGTGTTCTTGGATGATATTCTTGTTCATTTTTATATCATCTAAGTTCTACATACCAAGATATGCAATTATATTTTGGGACATATACTGATGATTATTTTCTCTGCTCTCATGAAGTTCTATGTGATGCTGGTTATATTTCATACACCTTTCCTTGAACCTTTCCATAAAATCTAAGTTTCTAATGGAGTCAGATTTCCCAAAGTCTAGCAGTATAGTTTACATGCTATTCAAACATTTGTGCAACCTGTTTTTTTTTTCTTAAAACTTCAAATGACAGAAGAAAAAAAGTTCAAATTTAATCCTTTTATATTTCATGCACCTCACAGAAACCTGTGTTCTGGGAGAAGTTTCAAAAAGAAAAAGAAAACTTAAACAAAGACCCATGCCAATTTTCTAAAGGATTGTTTCTGCTTACTTTTTACTATCAGTTTACTATGAGTGCATGAGGTAATGTTTTTAATACAGTCTTTGAATAATTTTGCAAATTATGATTTTCTGCCTTGGATAGCCTGGAATAAGGAGGCATTTAGCTTCCATCAGCTAATATCATTTTCCCTATCTAATTTCTCACAGTCTATGCCAACCTGTTATTCCTGACATCTTCCCTTCTTTTGATGGCTCAGTCATTCAATCAATAAACATAAGCAAATAAGCAACTACTATGTGCGAGGCACTGTGCTAAGGACTGATTCATCACCTGAATGACTTTTTCCAGCTTTGCCCATCCACAGGTTATATTTCCTTCAAGACCTGACTCTATTGATATCTAGGTGAAGCAGCTTCTCTTGAAAATGATCACTGTAGGGGCAGCTAGGTGGCACAGTGAATAGAGCACTGGCCCTGGAGTCAGGAGGACACGAGTTCAAATCTGGCCTCAGACACTTAACCCTTAGTAACTGTGTGACATTGGGCAAGTCACTTAACCATAATTGCCTTTGCCTTCCAAAAATCCAAAAATAAAAATAAAAAGAAAATGCTTCTTGTACACTGAGTTTTTCTTTATTTTGCACTTGTCTAGAGTGACGTGTCTTCATTCTATCACATTGCATTATGTTCTCTGTAACAGTTCTCTGCAAGACAGTATGGAATATTAAATGGAAGGGCAGCTTTGTTGTTGGAAAAATCTGGGATCAAGTCTGAACTCTGACATTAGTAAAGCCCTTAAACTGTGAATATCCTACACAACTCTCTAAGACTATGAGTGGCAGATGAGTTTCAAAAGAGGAGGAGGAAGTTTCTGTACCCGGACTCCCTTTCACTGATGAAATCAAAGCTCTGAGGGAAAAAAATACAAACTTCCATTTTCATGAATATCTTTCTTGTTTCCTTATTCTGATTGTAAACATCTTGAGGGAAGAGAGATTATCTTCTACTACTATCATAGAGAGGTATGCTGGACATTGCACAATCAAGACACAGTCTTGATAAATTTTGGCCCTGTTTGACCATTCAGTTCTAGTCAGCAAAGTTTTATTGAATTCAAAAAGGTAGTATTGGGAGACAATGTGGTACAATGGAAAGGATACAAGATTTTACAGTAGGAAGACTGGGTTCAAACTATTTTTGAAGCATACTACTTGTGTGACCTAGGACAACACACTTAATTTTACCTGACCCTGTTTTCTCAACTTTATGTATTTGTTAATTTGTTTGTTTTTTATTATTTATTATGCTTCAAACTGTATTCAGACACCATCAGTTCTTCCTCTGGGGATGATTAGCACTTTTCATTATAAGTCTTTCAGAGTTGTCTTGGATCACTGTATTGCTAAAAATAGCTGTCATTCATAGCTGATCGTCTTACAATATTGCTTTTACTTTGTACACAGTACATTTCATTTTGCATCAGTTTATGTAAGTCTCTTCAGGTTTTTCTGAAAGCATCCTGCTCATAATTTCTTATAGTATAATAGAATTCCATAATAATCACATACTACGATTTGTTCACTATTCTCCAATCGATGGACAGCCCATCAATTTCTAAATCTTTACCCCCAGAAAAAAAGCTGCTATAAATATTTTTCCACTTTTCCTTTTTCATTGTTTTTATCTCTTTGGTATACAAACTTAGTAATGGTATTGCTAGGTCAAAGGGCATATGTGGCTTTATAGCCCTTTGGGCATAGTTCCAAATTGTTCTACAGAATTATTGAATCAGATCATAGCACCACCAACAGTGCATTAATGATTCATTTTTCTCACAAGCCCTCCAATATTCATCATTTACCTTTTCTGTTCTATTAACCAATCTAATAGTTATGAGGTAGTAGCTCAGAATTGTTTTAATTTATATTTCTCTAATCAATAGTGAGTTAGAATGTTTTTTTTTCATATGGTTATAGGTAGCTTTGATTAATTCATCTGAAAATTGATCATGTCTTTTGATCATTTATCAATTGGGGAATGGCTCCTATTTTTATAAATCTGCCTCAGTTCTCTATATATTTGAAAAATGAGACATTTATCAGAGAAACTTGCTTCAATGTTTTTTTCCACAGTTATTATTGCTAATCATATTTTCCTCCATCCTGTCCCCCCATTTATTCTATTATCTCTCTCCTTTTACCCTGTCCCTCCTCAAAAGTGTTTTACTTCTGACTACCACCTCCTCCAATCTGGTCTTCCTTCCATTATTGCACCTCCCACCCTTCTCTTAATTGCCTTCCCCTCTAGGGTAAGATAAATTTGTATACCCAGTTCAGTGTTTATGTTATGTTATTCCCACTTTGAGACAATTCTGATGAGAATAAGTTCACTAACTCACCTAACACCCCCCTTCCAGTCCATATAAAAGCTTTTACTTGCCTCTTTTATGTGAGAAAACACATCCCATTCTATCTCTCCCTTTCTATTTCTTCCAATAAATTCCTCTTCCTTACCCCTTAGTTTTATTTTTTTAGATATCATCCCTTTATATTTAACTCACATCTGTACCCTCTGTCTATATATATATATATACTCCTAACCACTGTAATAATGAAAAATTCTTATGAGTTACAAATATCATCTTCCCATGTAGAATGTAAACAGTTTAACTGTATTAAGTCCCTTATGATTTTCCCTTTCCTGTTTACCTTTTTATGTTTCTCTTGAGTCTTGTATTTGAAAGTCAAATTTTCTATTCAACTCTGGTCTTTTCATCAAGAATGCTTCAAAGTCCTCTATATCATTGAATAGCCATTTCCCACCCTGAAGGATTATACTCAGTTTTGCTGGGTAGGGGATTTTTTGTTGTAATCCTAGTTACTTTGCCCTCTGGAATATCATATTGTAAGTCCTATGATCCTTTAATGTAGAAGTTGCTAAATCTTGTGTTATCCTGACTGAGGCTCCAAAAATACTTGAATTGTTTCTTTCTGGCTACTTGCAGTATTTTCTCCTTGACCTGGGAATTCTAGAATTTGACTATTATGTTCCTGGGAATTTTCATTTTGGGATCTCTTTCAGGAGGTGATCAGTGGATTCTTTCAGCTTCTATTTTACCCTCTGGATCTAAAATATCATGGAAGTTTTCCTTGATAATTTCTTGAAAGATGATGTCTAGGCTCAGATTTTGAGCATGGTTTTCAGGTAGTAGAATAATTTTTAAATTATTTCTCCAGAATCTATTTTCCAGGTCAGTTGTTTTTCTAATAACAAAGTGTTTTCAAAATTTTTTCCTATAATAATCCAGCAGGATCATTGGAATTCATATTATTATCACTGTTTTCTCTCATACTCTGACTTCTGGTTGTGTTTGCCTGGACTACTTGGGTACTCTTTTTTTTGCCTTTTTTTGGGAGGGCAATTGGGGTAAAGTGACTTGCCCAAGGTCACACGACTAGTAAGTGTTAAGTGTCTGAGGCCGGATTTGAACTCAGGTCCTCCTGACTCCAGGGCCGGTGCTCTATTCACTATGCCACCTAGCCACCCCGGTACTCTTTTTTTTTAATGTCTAAAGACTACAGGGACACTGTTATTTATTCTTCACATGAACAAATTTGATTGGGGCCTCCTTATCATTTTTTCTTCATTCTGGTATTACTGGAGCAGGAAGTTCCAAGGTACAAATTTCATTAGGAAATTCCAGTGACTTCCAGACTTTGGATAGACCAGGTCCACTACCTTCTTTACTTCTTTTTAGCCCACACTTTCTGTGCCACAAATAACCACTGGTGATTGAAACTCTCTCTCTCTCTCTCTCTCTCTCTCTCTCTCTCTCTCTCTCTCTCTCTCTCTCTCTCTCTCTCTCTCCCCTCCCTCTCCTTCCCCAGCTCCTGTTCCACTCCTCCTGACTCCAGAATTGTTTTTAAAGAGTCTATACACCTTTGTGCTTTAATTTATTGCTAAGTCTACTGTGACTCCACTGTTAAGAATCTAGTTTCTAGTGGAGATACTTCATAAGTTATAGTCCCAGGGGATAATTAACAGTAACCAGCAACCCAATCTCCCATCCCTCTTCCCCTACATTTTCTACCCCAAGAAATGATAAAAATAATTCTTTGGGTACCCTCCTTAAATTATGGAGGACATGGGAGGAGTTCTTCCATGTCTACCCTCCACTCTCTCCAACCAGTGGTAGTGAAGGGCCCCTGCGGCCCCCATTAAGTGGTCAGACTGACTCTCCTGGTGTCAGTTTTTGCTGCAAACAATGACATCTCAGTCCTCCTATCAATTTGCTCCAGGCATGCCAGGAGACATGGCTCTATTCTTCTATGTATGTGAAATACATAGAATAAGAAAGTATAAAAGATCAGGACTAAGTTAAAGCATAGATGGGCATTGCATATAGTTTGTTTTATGGAGTAAAGATTCTTAAATCATGGGGTATGTTATGAATTCCTTTGGCAGTCTGATGGAGCCTATGAACCCCTTCACAGAATAATATTCTCTGTCCAAATTCATCATTGATGGAAATATTAATTTTCCATTATAAATTAGTGAAAATAAATATGTATTTTTCCCATTCAAGTTCATAGACCCCCAGAAATCTGTCCTTGGATTGCAGGTTAAAAAAATCTACACTATATTCTATGTTCACCTACCCCCATCCTCACTCCACCCCAGTTAAGTGGCAAATAACCAAAGTCTGTGCAGTGCATTAATTAGATCAAAGAAAAGAAGATGACATTCTTTATGTAGATACCTCAGGCTTTTGGTGGGCCACTTTAAATTCTGAAATAAATACTACTGGGACTCAATCTATTCTGATGTTACCTGTACCATCATACAACATACCTTCCATCATCCAGGATTCCACTTGTAGAAAAAAATAATTACAAGTTGCATATCATGTGCAAAGATATCAATAAAGCATGAGCTGTGCAAATGCTAAGACCAAGTCTAAGGTCATGAATAATTGTCATTCTGTTTTTTTTTTTAATTTTTTTTATTTTTACAGTCAACCTTCTAATAATGTCAACAGATTCAACCTGTCTTCAGTTCTCTATGCTAACAATGCTAACAACTGGTACCAGATGTATTGGCCTAGTAATGGTCAATTCATTGTCATCAGATGCTTTGTTTAAAGAAATGGAGTAAATAATAGTGAATTCTTCCATCACACACAAAAAAAGCCAGTATTTTTTCCACCTCTGACCAGCAATATCTATAGATTCCCCTAAGTTTTATTTTTTCACCTCCCCCCCCCAACTGTTCCTAAATGCTGAGTGATAGTGGTGCCCCAGTAGTACTGCTCAGCAGAGCTTGAAATTAGCAAGGGTAGCTGAGGCTGTCTGACAGCTACTGCTATCATGGCCGCCAAGTTTGAACAAACAGCCTTGGCTATTTTGCTCACAGGGGAAATAAGGTTAGTGAAAATATTAAAGAAAGTGGAATGCTACTGCCGGTATGGCAACACTGCAGTAATTGGCTCTTTGTGATTCATACTGGCCCAATTCAGAAAACTACAAATGGGAAACTTAAAAGCCATATTTCAGGAAATAACTCTTCTTCTTAAGTAGAAAAAGGAGATCAAATATCTATTCAAATAAACAGTTTTTAGTTGCATTTATTATTTGTGTATGTGGTCTTTTTTTTTTGCATGCTTTTCTGTTCTGGAATATTATGCTAAAGCCATTGCTGAATACCGGTTTTGGTTTAAAAAGAGACTAGTTTTGCACAATATTTGTATTCAGGCATGTATATACAAATGGAAAAAGATCCATCACCATCTCCTGATTTTCCCTCAAGGTATGACCTTATTGAAATACTGGGCAAATTTTAACTTTAGTGAAACTAGGTTTTGTATGGATGACATCATATTATTTTTTCATAACATTATTTGAAAACATGTCTTTATATTTGACCAAACATATATAAACAGAATTAACCAGATGGTTAAAGAGAGGAAACGAAATTACTGTGCTTGTTCTGAAGAACACAGGAAGATGATAGGAAAATAAAAATGACTCAAACTCTAAGACTATGGATATTAAAGAAAACAAAATGTGTAGGAGACAACACTTACTTTTTTCTATTCTCTTAAAAATGCTCTTTTCTTTTTGTTTTACATGACTGTCATATCCCAACAATTTTCTCCCCCATCCTCTTTCCACAATACTACCCTTATTTGCTACAAAGAAGTCCAGTGATGCAAAACAATCTCAGATATTGACCATGCCTGACAATGTAAGCTTCACTTGGCACCTATCATTTACCCACCTCCCTTCCAAGAAGAAGGAAGCACGTTTTACCAGGATTCCTCTAGTGTCACAAGTGACCACCTCACTGATCAGAATTCTGAGGTCTTTCAATATTGTGTCCTTTTATATTGTTGTGATCACGATATGCTTGTTCTCCTGGTTCTGTTTGATGTTTTATATCAGGTCATGTACCACAGTACTTTGTTCTTTCCATAGTCCTCTGGTAATCACTTATTTACCATTTCTTTTACAACATTCACATTATTCTGTTCTTAAAACAAGATGACAATAGAAATGGATTTTATTTTCCTATATAAACTATTCTGGGCTTCTCGGATTAAAAGAGAGAAAGAGAAAGAAAACAAAACAAAAGCCCTCAGATGATCTTACCTTTTACTCAAGCTTTTGTCTTTATCTCTTCTCTTAATCAATTTCCTAGCCTAAAAAATTCATTCTACACTCCTTGTCTCCACTTCCTCTCTTCTCTCTCCTCAGTGACTTAAAATTTGTTTTAATCACTTCACTTAAAAGGATTCTCTTCAAAGTAACCAGTGCTCTCTAAATTGCAAAGTCCAAAGGCCTATTTCCTAATTTTTATCTTTCTTAAGTGTCTTCAGTTAGAAACTGCTAACTACCCTTTAATCTTTGCTATTCTCTCCTTTTTGAGTTTTCAAGACATCCCTTTCTTTTGTTCTTCCTCCGTATCTGATTGCTATTGCTTCTTCTTAATCTTCTTTGTTTGGTCATTGTCCTCATCCTTCCCCCAAATTATAGCATATCCCAAGTCTCCTCCAAGATCCTCTATTTAAGAATGGTGCTCTGGGGAGCCATCTTGTCATTTCCACCTGGCAGCTCTCCTGGATTTCATCACAGTCTCCCAAAGGTATCATCTTATAAAATCACATCAACTCTGAAAATTACACCTCCTCAGTAATCCTTGCCCTTGGCACCCCTCCTTCTCTCTGATTAGAGAGAGTGGAGGGTAGATATCAGATCCTCCAAGAGCTGTCTTCCCATCTGAATGCAGGACTTCATTACGCTCCTCTTCAACCCCGCTTTTCAGCTTCTTTTTATGAATGCTCTTCCCGCATTAGATTGTGAGTCCACTGAGAGCAGAGACTCTCTTATACCTTCTTTTGTTTCCTCAGAACTTAGCAGTGCATGTGCTTCATAAATGTTTACTGACTGTCCTGTTCCCTCTTCTTCCTCTTTTTCCATTATCTCCCAAGAGCAGCAAGGTGGTATAGTAGATCTGACCAAGGTCTTTGATACTCTTAGTCGTGAGGGATTATGGAAAATTATGTCAAAATTTGGTTGCCCAGAGAAGCTCATTAGCACTGTACATCAATGTCATGATGACATGTTTGCCTGGGTTCTAGATAATGGACAATCATCTCGTGCTCTCCCAGTCACCAACAGATTTGTGTGCTTGTTCTCATGCTTTCAACATGATGTTTTCAGTCATGTTGTCAGATGCTTTCAATGAGGATGAACACAGTATCAAGGTCAACTACCTCACTGATGGTAAATTCTTCAATCTGAAAAGGCTACAAGCCAAGACCAAGTGGAGGGAGGGTTGCATGATTTTCTGTTTGCAGATGATTGTATGCTGAATGTAGCCTCTGAAGCTGAGATGCAACAAAGTATAGATCAATTCACTGCTGATTGTGCCAATTTTGGCCAAACAGTTAAGACCAAGAAAAAAACAGGTGCTCCTTGAGCCTCCATCACACCATCCATTCTTGGAACCATCATTTACAGCAAATGGAGAAGTTTTGAATGCTGTGGATAAGTTTGCTTACCTTGGTAGCCTACTTTCCAGGGATGTGCACATTGATAATAAGGTTAATGCACGTATTACCAGAGCTAGTCCAGTGTTTGGGAGACTTCTAAGAAAGGAGTGGGAGAGAAGAGGTATTAGACTGACTACCAAACTGAAGATCTACAGAGCCATTGTGCTGACCTCATTGGTGTATACCTCTGAAAACTGGGCAGTCTACCAGTGCCATTCCAGGAAACTGAATTGCTTTCATTTGAATTGTCTTAAGAAAATTCTGAAGATCACTTGGAAGGATTAGGTACCAAACACTTAGGTCCTTGCTGGAACAAAACTGCCAAACATTCAAACTCTGCTTCAGAGAGTGCAACTCTGATGGGCTGACCATGTTGTTAGAATGCAAAACGTATGCCTGCCAAAAAGACTGTTTTATGGAGAACTCACAGAAGGCAAGTGTTCACATAGTGGTCATCAGAAGAAACGATACAAGAACACCCTCAAGTTTTCTCTCAAGAATTTTGGAATTGATTGTGAGACATGGGAGACATTGGCACAGGACCTCTCAGTGTGGCGAGCCCACATCAGAGAAGGTGCTGTGCTGAGCACAGCAGAATTGAAGCAGCTCAGTGGAAATACAGAATGCACAGATATGGAGATTCCACCTCAAATTTTCTTTCTTTTTTTGGAGGGGCAATTCGGGTTAAGTGACTTGCCGAAGGTCACAAGACTAGTTTTTGTGTTAAATGTCTGAGGCTGGATTTGAACTCAGGTCCTCCTGACTCCAGGGCTGGTGTTCTATTCACTGCACCACCTAGTTACGCCTCCACCTCAGATTTCCACATGAATTATTTGTGCCTGATCTGTGGTAGAGCATTCCTAGCTCATATTGATCTGATCAGTCAGATTGAAACTTAACTTTAGCATGGTGATGTCATTTCAATCCTTTTTGAGAACTAAGGACAACAACCAAGGTAGTGTAGTAGATTGCCTAGCCTGAAGTTAGGAAGGAATAAGTTCAAATCTGGATTTAGAAACTTTTTTGCTGTGTGTCCATGGGCAAGTCACTTAACCTGTCTTTACCATAGTTTCTTCATTCATAACATAGGGATGATAATAGCTCTTAAATTCCAGGATTGCTGTGAGGATCAAATGATGTAATACTTGTAAAATGCTTAGCACAGTGCCTATAAGTAAGCACTAATAAATTATATTATGATCACTAATGTATTATATAATAATTTATTATTATCATAATCTTCACAGCACATAGCCAGACCTATATATCCAGCACTGATTTAGCTTCTGAGCTTCAGTCCCACATCACTGCCTATATGTATATCAAACTCAGCAAGTCTAAAACAGAATTTGCTATCTTTTCTCTAAATCCACCTCTGACTTTCTCTGTTTTTATGACTGGTACCACTAACCTTCATATAGTTGCTGTCATTTCCCATGTTCTCTCTATAGTGAGTATATGGAAAGTTCTATAA
The DNA here is from genome assembly GCF_028583685.1 of Petaurus breviceps papuanus. Lineage (NCBI taxonomy): Eukaryota > Metazoa > Chordata > Mammalia > Diprotodontia > Petauridae > Petaurus > Petaurus breviceps. The sequence continues at coordinate 61,829,978 of NW_027187391.1, forward strand.
ATTCATAATTAGGAAAAACAACTTTGTTTGGTCTCTTACCCTGATAATACCTAAATTGCAGACTTCAATTTGATCTTTCAGAGAATCACTATCATTTAATTTTTTTTGATGTAGTTTAGTTGTATCACCACATTCAGGGTTTTCTTAGCAAAGACATTGGAATGGTTTGTCATTTCCTTCTCCAGATCATTTTATAGATGGGGAACCATCTATAGACAAATTGAGTGATTTGCCAAGGGCACAAAACTAGTAAATGTCTGAGGCCAGATTTGAACTCAGGAAGATGAGCCTCCCTGACTTTAGGCTTGGTGCCCTACTCATAGCACTACCTAGCTGCCCACTGGCAACTTTTTACATTTACCAATTTCTAAATGATTTAGATTAAAATGAGTACAACAGAGCTCTAATACAACAATTTATAATACTTTTGTGTCATCTCCATTGTTTTTGTCTCTTAATTCATTCTTGCTCCCTACCTTCTTTTTCTCCCCTGCCCCCATTCTTCTCTTTCCATATTGCTGTGTCATTGCTAACTCCCAAAATTCACCAATAAGTAGCATCATACTAGTAATCAAAATTCAACACAACTTGTTTGCCTATATAATGGAGTCCAAGAAGGAGAGAGTTAGATGAACTAGAGATACTTATTGAAACCTAAAAATCTGCTCTAGTGATACAAAGGGGAAAGATGGAAAATGGTGTAATGAAACAACAGAAGGCATCTAATGGAAAACAAAAGGCTTCCCCCTTTCCCCATCAAAATTCATTTATTGAGGGCAATTATCGTATTTTCTATTGTGACCTAGGATCTTAGTTTATATCATGGCATGCCACTAATATCATAATTGAGGGATGAGAAATCAATGGCATATATTAATTTCAATTCAATTCAACAAACTGTTGTTGATCACTTACTATATATTAAGTACTATTCAAGGAATTGGGAATACAAAGACAAAAACGTACTATTCCCTGCCCTCAATGACTTTACTTTCAGCTGCTAGAAATAATGCCTTTTCACAGAAAAGTAAATGTAAAATAATTTAGTTTGGTTGGGCCCTAAAAATTGGGGAGATAGCATTAGGAAAGGTCATAGGCTGATATGATCTATAGAGTCAGTCTGTGATTCTCTCAGATATTTGACAATTTGACCATTTATGGTTGTTGTTTGTATGCTTTTTTTGTTTGTCCTTTTCTGGCCTAGACCAGAAGTGGGGAATCTGAGGCCTTGAGGCCACATGTGACCTTCTAGGTCCTTGAGTGTGGACTTTTCAATGAGTACAAGTTTTGCAGAACAAATCTTTTTATTAAAGGATTTGTTCTGTGAAGTTTGGATACAATCAAAAGGCTGCATTTGAGGATCTAGTGGTCACATGTCTCTGGGTCCCAGGTTACCCACCCCTGACCTAGATATATAATTTCATTGGCCTGAGAATCCCAAGAAGCAAACTCCTTCTATCAGTTCTGATCTTCCATTATTCTGAAACTTATAGTCTTAGAAAGTTGCTTGGGTACACTGAGATATTAAATGATTTGCCCCAGCTTTCACAACCAGTGTGTCAGAGGCAGTGATTTACCTCCAGGAAGCTCTTCAATAATAAATAGAGAAATCAACTCAAAGCCAAAGAGACTGGAGTTCAAGTTGTGCCTATGACACATACTGGCTCTGAGAGTTTGGGCAAGTCATTTAAATTCTCTGTGGTTTAGGTAACCCTTTAAAACATGAAATTGCAACAAAAGTGCCAACCAGCATTAATAGAAAGAGTTTCCTCATGGAAATTAACATATACCAATTTAAATCACAAGTTCACTCCCTACCTGTATCCCTTCTGAAGACCAATACCCTGTTCCATATGTGCCATGTGGTATTTTGGTATAGTAGATAAAGTACTGGTATTTTATCTCTGAAATTCAAAGCCAGACAAATCTGCTGGTGGTGAATTCCCAATGATCAGTTAGTCAGGTGTTCCTTTCGTTGGAGGGCTACATTCTACTGATTATTTTCAAATAGCTTTTAGATCTCTTACAGACCCAAAGAGAGGTAGTCTGTGCTTTTCTTGAGATCAAGGCCTCTCTGGAATTCACAGTGGAGCTTCCGGGCTCATCAGTTGACCTGAAGTTCCAGGATTCTAGCCTAACAGACTGAGCCGAATATGTACATACATACATACATATATTTCCTTTGTGGATCCCCTTCTCCTTCTAACTATTGGAATGTGACCTAAGGAATCAAATTCCAATAGAATGGCCATTGGCTAACCCAGCCATTTTTTTTTTTTTTGAGGAAACCATGGTAGCTGGGGATAAAAAAAGTAACAATTTTAAAGAAAACTACTTCCTTCTATCTTATTATTTTATATATCTGATTTCCATTTCCATGGAAACAGGATAGAAAAGGCAGCTGGCAGCCAGGAGTGGATTGGAAATCCTTCTTCTGACTTTGTTAACTGTTGTCTGCCTGCTGAGATAGACAGTTGCCAGTGTGTTAAAAAGAAAACTATGAAATTGAAAGGGCCAATGGTTTCAATACAGAACTTTGGCGATATATATTTTTTTCAATTTAAAAAAGGTAACTACTCTTTCAAAATATACTATGTTACTTTTAATCCTCTTGGATATCATAAAATATAATTTCATGATGGATATGGTTAAGAACTATGCAGCTGACTGTATGTTTCATTGGAGTCACTTCCTGTTACTAACATGACTGACAAGCAAATGTGCTGAGACATGTCCTTTGAGATAGTATGGAGTTCTGCTGGAGGTACAGGAAGACTTTCAGTCTAGGGTGTCTTATAGTCCCTGGGGTGTTCGAAGGAGCCAAAAGTAATTTATTGTCAGGCAAGGATTCCTCATGCATTAAGCAGCGTTTTCTGTCCTTTTGTTTTTGACATGTATGAAGTTGGTTTAATATTAGGAAGCACTAGATATCACTATTAAAGAATAAGGTAGCAAGAACTGGTTGTAGCATTGAGAATGAGTAAATTTCTCCACTTTTGGAGGGGTATAAAGACCTGTAGGACACTGGTTCTTCCCTTAGCAAGTAAAAGAAATATTAGTTAACTGAAAAAATAAAAATGCTATAATAATAATTATAATAATAATAGCACTTATGTAACACTTCAAGGTTTCCAAGTACTTTACTTATGTCATTTCATTTACTTTTCACAGCAACTTCATGAGGTGGATGCTGTTATCCTTGTTTTACAGATGAATAAACTGAAGCCAAGAGAGTTAAAGTACCTTCCTTATGTATACAGCTAGTAAGTATCTGAGACAAGAGGTGAATTCAGGTCTTTCTAACACCAAGTCCAGAATTCTATGCACTGCCTTACACCCAGAGAATATTGTACTCCCCATCCCTTCAGTCATTTTAAAGTTATTTACTGAGTATGGCCACGTGCATAGAATAAATGGCATTGTTTATGAGGATGCACTTTTACATCCTAAAGTAAAATCTGTGTTCTGCATCCTTGTCAGACTTACAATGGCTTCTTGGGAATGTTATACTTGGAACAATGCACAACATTTATCTCTTTCATCCCTTCCCTAAATTAAGACATCTGCTTCCTGTCAAATATAGAAATACACAGGTAAGAATTCTGTTCAATTTACTTACTAAAACTTTTTTTTTAAGAGCATTCATGGCTTCCATTATTTCTCAACAGCTGTGGAATGAAATTAAGTGGGGGTAATTTTATGGAAAGAAACAAATACCCTGTTCAGTTAAATATCATTACTTTTAGCAGATAGACGATCCCAAATCAGGTGAGGATCAAAACAGTAGTAGTAAACTTTTGCAAACATGTAGCTTCACCAGGAAATGGGAGTTGCTTGACCTTAAGCCAAGGATCATGCCACCTTTTACTGTTACTCGAAAATGTGAGGTTTCCATGAAAGGTTTGGGTTGAGAACAAGACAGAGAGGCTCTGTGTGTATGTATGTATGTATGTGTGTGTGTTTGAGCACATATGTGTAATCAGGTGGAATAGACAGTGTCAAGCAAAACAAGTTTCCAGTGCTGGGTAACCTACGTGCTAGTTGTTTGACCTTAGATAAGTCATTTATCCACTCTGGGCTTTAGTATTCTCATGTTTCAAAGGAAAATGTCTAAACCTCAGGTTTATTAATGTTAAATGAAATGTTCAATCAAAAAGAATTCATGCTCTTGATCTTGCCATTACCCATAAGTGTTCCACTTTTGTACATGAACTCTGAAAATCATGTTGGCATTCTCCGTCTCTCTTTTTCTCTTACAATCCCAAATCTTGTTTTTGTCCCCACTGACCTCCAACTGATTCACATCAGTTCTTTACCTGCACTGACTACACTTCACCCCTTTCTTCATTTTGATCCCTTGGTGAAGCAATTTGGTTCTATATTTTCGTCTTCTTTGATGTGCCTCCTTATTTTGTCACTGATATTGCTCTGCCAAGCATCTACCTTGATTTACTCCAACCATCCAATTGTCTTATATGTTATTCTTTCCCATGTACTCAGCTCCTACTCATTTTATGCTATTAGATGAAGTTGGAGAGAGTAACAAAAATGCAGTGAGTATTTGCACTACAAATTCATATTACATACCTCAACTGGGTCTACACTGCTGCAGGGAAATCTTTTTTATACCTCCCTAATACAGTTTTCTACTCACCACAACAATTATATTGACATTTTCATCCTTAAGCCTCCCATACCGTCCCCTAACCCTATCCTATGATCTGAGAATCTCACCTCAAATTTCCTTGAAATAAAGCCATTTCCTTAGAACTTTCTCTTACTGTAGCTCCTGATCTATTTTTCCCTAATACTCCCCAAACCCCTCACTTTATCTGCTCATTAGCTGCTGGTCATCTTCTCATATTACTTCTCTTTTTTGTGACCAAACTCCTCAGGAAGGCCAAGAAAGTCAGGTACAACCATTGTCTCTACTTCCTTTTCTCTGACTCTCCTCAGTGTGGCTTCCAACTTCACCATTCAACTGAAACGTCTCTCTCCAAACAGATCAATGATTTCTTAGTTGTTAAATCAAATGGCCTTTTCTCAATCCTTATCCTCCTTGACCTCATTGAATTCTTTGACATTGCCAATCGCCCTTTACTGTTTGATATTCTCTTCCAAGTTTTTGTGACACTATTCTCTACTGATGCTCCTCCCATGTAGCTGACTGCTCCTTCTCTGTATCCTTTGTTGGATCTTTATCTTTATCTTTTTTAGTGCCTTCTAAACATGGGTGTCCTCCAAGGGTGTCCTCTCTCTCTCTCTCTGTCTGTCTGTCTCTCTCTCTCTCTCTCTCTCTCTCTCTCTCTCTCTCTCTCTCTCTCTCCCTCTCTCTCTCTCTCTCTCTCTCTCTCTCTCTCTCTCTCTCTCTCTC